>NC_056726.1:1809730588-1809853908 GCF_019279795.1 Protopterus annectens | reverse complement strand
CTTTGTATGAGTGTGTGTGTGTGTTGGGTGGGGAGGTTGTGGTGATAATATTCTATTAACATTCATGCTGTGATTCATAGGTTCATAGGTTCATAGATTAGTACTAAGCTAACTGCCCTTGCGAGCCATTTTAAGCCTAGCCAGTTATCCCTTGTGAGACTCGAACCTTGCACCTTGTGTTTGTACGGCAGATACCTTAACCATTAGGCCACCCTCCCAACCAATCATTTATAATATTTTTTCATTTTATATTAATTTAAAATTGATAGTTGCGCAGACAGTTTTGTTTGTTCTTATTTACTAATCATGACTTTAGGGCATTTGGGTGTCTGTGGCTTAGACCTTTCCATTTGCTTCTCTTAGCAGGAGCTTTATTTCCACACACAGCATATATTCTGGTTTACCTGCCTGATGAAAGCTGCCCTCCCCTGAAATCTGGCTCTGCATTTTCTTAGCATAGTTTTTGAGAAGTCCACAAGCATCTGTTTGGAAATGCTGATGATGATTCATTGAAATCACTAGCTTTGTGCTCAGTAATTTTTGTGCTTTACTCTGCACGGAAGTTTTCTATAAGCAGGATTACAATTAATCATGACCTTTTGCAGGATAGCTCATAATTTGTGGGATCCAGAGGAACTTTTGATTTTATCATCAGAATTAAGCATCGCTCTTGTGTGACTAATTTCCTTGCAAAAATCCTCTACTGCATAGCCAGTTTAAACTAAATATTTTCAGAGCAAAGTGTCTGTACCTCCCCACCTCCTCTACTTACCTGCTGACTCACTGCGTGCTTCTTATCGTTTCCCTCTTGACCTACTTATTGTTTTTTCTGGTGACTGGAGTTTCCTGGCTCAGAAAACCCTTGTACTTTCCTATCAGCCCCACTCTGCATATACTACATTTCCATGCATCCCACTCTCTCTCACCCATAATCCTCTGGGGCATTTAAAACTCTGTGTTTCTGCACAATCTTTTCCTGTTTCTACTAGTCTATTGGCTTCATCTAAGTGGTGTGCAGGTCCCTAATTTACTGATTTTAACAGCTTTTCGCTTGTACTCTGCATGTAAACTGGATGTACTTCACTTGGAAGGGCTTTGTATGCTGCTGTAACTTATTTTTGGGACTTTGGTAAGCATCTTAACAAATATTTTCTAAGTCATGGCTTGGCTGGGTTATTGTTGTCTCTTGCCACACAAGTGAAAGGCTGTACATAAATTGAAATAAGTTATTTTACCTGCCTTTGGACATATTTCTACTCAAGTAACAATTGCTATGTTGTAGACTGTTACCATATGTCTGTATTCTGTATCTCGTATCTAGTTATTGCATTATTGGGCATTTACCTTACACAACGACTGCTTTATGGCATGACCTCTGTCATACACTTTAGCAGCCTTGTGGATGTGAAGTAGAGCTAATTTTTTTAAATTTAATTTTACATTCAGTCGCCATGAGACTGCCAATTGTTAATACTATTTAAACTGGCTTGTACAATTTCCAGAGTTATTATTCTAGCTGCAGTGAATGTATAAGTATTTAACTTCTGTTTAGCTATTTTGTCATATCTCAGTTACTTGGATTATTTCAACTACAAAATGGCACAAATTTATTACTTGAACTACAGCAGACATTTTTATTGTCATAGTAGTTTTATACTAATACATCATGGTTAATAGTTTTCCATTATGTGAAAGTAAGTCCTTGAACTTTTGTCTCACATTTTTACTGCTCTGAACTGTAAAGTTGATAACATATGTATGCATTTTATTTTTTTTTTCATATTTTTATCTCAACTAATTCCTGTCTAGCTGTTATCAGTAGTTGCTTATAATATCTCTGTTGTTTTTGTTTTTCTCTAGCTTTTAAACTTAATACACACTCTCCCCTCCTTTTTCCTTAGGTTTTAAGAGCAAAGTGTCTTCCTTCAAGACTGCTGCTTGTTTCTTTACAGATACTGCTCCACTCCTGGAATAACGCCTGTGCTCTACTGCATAGCCAGCTTAAACTAATGTTTAAAGAGCAAAGTGTCTTCCCTTCTAGACTGCTTCTACCTTCCATACAGATACTGTTTCAACTCCTGGAATAATGCCTGTGCTCTACTGCAGAGCCATTTTGAACTAAACTTATGTTCTAAGCTCATACCACAAACTAGCCTTACTTTGTCCAGTGTGCAGGATACCTGCATACCATTGAGACCCCCCCCCCCCAACACTCACTTGTTTAAATACCTTGACTCTTTGTCTCTCTTTGCCATCAATAGGTTAGTCACTATTCTAGTGCCAACTCTCTTAGTTAGCTATACTCTCGTTTTTCTGTTTATGGTTTTCATTTTTAACTGTTTTTATCTTACTGCGAATGCTTGTGTATACCTCACTATAACATCTCTTCCCTGTCTATCTACACCTCCCCACCTCTTCTACTTAACTGCTGACTCTCACTGTGTGCTCCTTACTGTTTCCCTCCTGGCCTGCAGATTGTTTTTTTTTTTTTTTGTGGTGACTGCAGTTTCCTGCCCAACCCACTCCATTCACCCTCGCTATGCTCAGGCTCACTTCGCTCCCCTATCTACCCACCCACCACCCATATCATGTCCTTTATACTTTCAATTGCACAATCTCCTGCTCTGCTTTTCACCCCTTCATGTTTTATGCTACACCCCACTCCTGCATACCTCTCCTTCTGCAGACCCTTGACACCAACCACTCCTTTCTCCTTTCTGTGTACTGACTCGCTCTACTGTTACCTATCCCTAACTTTCCTACAACCGTTCTTCTAGGCCTAACCTCCCTCTTAACTATTGACCCCCCTTACTGACTTGTCTTTCAATCCAAGTCTTTCTTCTATTGCCTTCCCTTCTCCTCCTGTACACTCTTGCCTTATATAACTCTCACCTAACTCCAATTTACTTTCATCCTGCAAAAACTAATGCCAATGTCTTCAAACATCCCCTGCAGTGTTTCCCTATCTGCTCATCTATCTTTCCTCCCCAGAATCAAAATAACCCCTTCCCCTACCACCTCTTTATAAAATAAAATAAAGCACCCTACAGTACAAACAAAATTTCATCCCTAACGCCGTACTACTATCAGATGACATTCACCCAAACCCTGGCTCAAACCCACCTCCCCAGTCAATAAAGCTAACTCCCCTAACCAAGCCTACACTACTCAAAAGCAAGTATCTTTTTACTCCATGAATCTTAGAAGCATCCTAAACAAAATTAGTAAATTCCATGCCTGGGTGGCTAACCACACCCCTGATATAGTCACCCTGACTGAAACCTGGCTGAAGCCTCAAAACCGTGGCATTGATATCCCCCCCCCAGATATAATATTCTTAGACTAGATAGACAAAAGAAAATATGGGATGGAATGGCCATTGTATATTCAAACCATCCTACTCCTTTAAGTCTAAACCAGCCTGTTCAGCTTGTTTGATTTCTTTGAGTCAGTCACCAGAGCTGTGGATGAAGGCGAGTTGATTCATACAGCCTACCTTCATCTGGCCAAGGCCTTTGATACCAATCCCCACTCTGGAATCATAGAAAAAAATAAGCTAGGCATCAACCCCTATATCACTAGGTGGGTTGCAAACTGGCTCACAGATAGAACCCACAGTGTGAAAGTAGCTGGCTCCAAGTCAGACTGTCTACAAGCCATGAGTAGAGTCCAACTGAGATCAGTCCTGGGGCCTCTCCTATTTGGTATCTACTTCTTAGAAGTCCAGTCCAACACAAAGGGACTCTGGCTGACAAAGTCTGCAGACAATTGCAAGTTGAGAGCCATTATTAACTCCTCAAGTGATGTTGACATCCTACAGAAAGGCCTCACCGAGACCAATGACTGGTGACAGAACCATGGCCTTAAGATCACTGCCACAAAATGTGTCATCCCCTTTAGGAAAAACTCATTTCCCATGAACTACCACATCGGTGGTAGTCCACTGAACACTGAAGGCATTATAAGAGATCTGGGAACACAGATTGACAGCAACTTCTCTTTTGACCACCACACTGCCACTGTGGTCAGAAAGTCCTTCTATGTGGCACATCTCATTACTAAGGGTTTTGCATCCAGGAAGAAAGAGGTCCTTGTCTCCCTCTACTCTTCCCTCATTAGGCCAGTCATTGAGTACAATGCCCCATTTGGCATGTACTTCACTAGACACCTGCAATAACTGGAGAGGCCACAAAAGTACCTCACAAAGAGGATCCTAAGCCTTAAACACTTGTCCTATATGAACAGACTCAAAAAACGCAACTATTCTCTGTCTCATATTGCCTACTTAGAGGCGATCTCTGCTTGACTTACAAAGCCATGTCTGATCCAGCTCTGTTAGAAATGCTACATCTAAAGAAATCCCAATCCCTCTGAACCACATGTTCCAGAGACCTCAACCTCATTACCACAATTTAACAGAACATGCTGGAGGGACAGGCTCATAACCCAGAGACTGCCTATGCTATGGAATCGACTTCCCATACATGTCAAACAGAGCACCTCACTGGTCGTCTTCAAGAGAAATCTTGATGACTGGATAGGAAATAAAAAAATTCACCCCGGGGATCACTCCAGTGGCTCTGCTCGACAGAGGCACTGGAAACTAAGGTCGGGTGGCGTGATGCCAGGGTAATCCTATGGGCTAGGCTTGTAAAGGCTCCAGGGCCATTAGTCTAGTACACACCTATGAACCCTCTTCCTCCTCCTCACCTGCTGAACTCCTGATAGCTAATTTTAAACTTAACAATTACACCACTATCACAGTCATAGCCATCTACTTTCCCCCGGAGATAACATTAACCTTCGAGAAAACATTCTCTCTCACCTTTCTCTAAACATCCACAATGAAACTATTCTTCTTGGGATGTAAATATTAACAGGCTAAATTTTCAGTCTCCAAACACTACTTCACGCATCAACTTACATGGGCTTTGAACAACTTATTTCAACCTCCACCCATATAAACAGATCACATACCCCCAGCTCTGCCATCAGTTGGATTTTAGTCACAGATCCCCACAAATACCATAACCCTGAGACCCTACCCGACTCCCCAAGTTACCACTCCCTTGTGAAAGTTCTTAGATACACTCCTTATTTCACTAAGCTTCACAGATGCATAATCTGTCGCAAACTATCCACCTTCTGCCCAGAGAGTTTTAATGCCCTCCTCTCCAAGATAAACTAGACACATCTAACCTGTCTTCCCCCTTCTTGAAGCTGTCCACTCTTTCAACTCTACTTTCCTTAACATTCTTAACTCTCTTGGACCACCCCACATTGTTTGCATCAAATCTAATATATCCCCTTGGCTTACCAATGCCACCCACACCCTAATGAAAACTAGAGACAGGGCATGGAAAAGGTGGGTAAAAACTAAACTCCCTTCCCATTTGCAAAAATATAAAGAACTGAGAAATCAGGCAAAAAAATGCATCCACAAAGACAAACTATACTTTAACCCCAACTGCCCAACAGATCCCAAGACATTTTGGAACTCTATAAACCAAATCCTGCACCCTGGTAACCCTTCATCTCCCAACCCCTGCCGAAACAACTCGCCAGAAGAAACCGCTACCTCATTCAATTCCTATTTCATTGAATCCATATCTAAGCTGATACATTCCTTCCCTTCTACTACCAACTCAACTAATGTTTCCAAATTCTGTCCTTCTCTCAAGTCCTCTTCCACTTTCTCTTACAACTGTACCCACTAACTATATAAAATCCTTGCTGTCTAAACTTAAACCCTGTTCTGCTTCCGCTGACAACCTGCCTCCCTATTTCTTACAAATTGCTGCATCCCTTGCCCTCCCTGTAGCAATCCTGATAAATCGCTCCATCTCAGAATCTAAGGTGCCATCTGCCTGGAAGGAATTCTACACCATACCCATTTACAAAGGAGCTAACTCCACTGATATTACAAACTTTGGACCCATTGCGATCTTTTCACCTATATCAAAAATACTGGAAAAATGCATACACAAGCAAATCATGAAATACTTTCTACAGGAAAACTTCCTCACTCCTACACAGCATGACGTTCGCCCTAAACATAGCACTACAACTGCCACAGCATGACGTTCGCCCTAAACGTAGCACTACAACTTCCCTTATATACTTCATTAATGCTGTTCCTCTAGCCAGAGACAATAATTTGGTGGTCTGCATATTCCTCGACCTTTCAAAAGCCTGTGATACGGTGTCTCACCCTCTTCTGCTGAACAAACTGGCTAACCTCAACTTTTCTGTCTTTACTACTACCTGGTTTTCCAGCTGTCTTACTGACTGTCCACATTCAGTGAAATGGCTCTTGGCTCTCTCCTCTTCCTGTCGAAATGGGAGTCCCCCAAGGCTCTATCCTTGGCCCATTACTATTCAGTATATTCACTAATCTACTCTACACCTCTTGTCCACAATCATCCCTTGTACAGTACGCAGATGACCCCATCATCACCATCGCAGATACTCCCTCTGACCTTATCTCTGCAACTCAAGCATCTTTTAACTAAATCAAATCCTAGCTCTGTGACAACCAGCTAATTCTTAACCCTAAAAAGACAAAACTCTTACTATTTCTCCCAAAGAACTTCACCCACCTTAAATCTACATTTTCTGTACTGTCCCTCAGTAATACCCCCATTAATGTTGAATGTAGTACAAAACTACTAGGAGTAACAATAGATGACCAGCTCAAGTTTTATCTACATGTAAACAACTGCATCAAAAAGATGCACCAAAACTTGTCCGCCTTTATCGAAACAAAGTTTCTAACTAACAAAGCAAAAATAACCCTCTCTCATGCATACCTCCTACCTAGCCTTCTATATAGCAGCCATATTCTTTCCAATCTTAACTCCACACTACTAACTAAACTAGAGTCTACCTATAACAAGGTTGCCAGATTCACAGCTCACCAAACTTATAATTCACATCATTGTCTTTCACTAAGATACCTAAACTGTCTGGAATTACCTCACCAGCTTCTACTCTCTCAACTGCAGATAATTCACTCTATACTGAAATCCTTCCGCCCTAGCCTATCTCCCCTCATCTCGCAATATTCCCCCACTAGGTCCCTACGTAGTTCTGACGTTAACCTACTACAAATATACAAACCTAAGACTAAAATTGGCTGCAACCTCTACAGCTACAATCCTACCATATCATAGAAGAAATTACCACTAGAAATCAAGTCTGTCAAATATCCAAATCAATTCAAAACGGCCACTAGATAGTACCTTTGAACTCTCACTGGTCCTGCCTTTGCACTCCTCCCTGATGTAGCCCATTAATTCTTATGTAATCACCAAAACTTCAAACCTTTTTAGTTCGTAAACCTCTTTAAAGTATCGTTCTTCTCCATCTCTTATCTCCATTTATAATGTCGCACATCTCATGAAATAACTGCATACTTATTTATTTTATTTATTTAACATTTGTTGACTGAGAAAGTCCGACTAGGTTCCACAGAGCCTGTTTTCAGTGAAGGCCCGGGGAGAAATGCTCCAGATGCATGTCTTTGGAACACTATGAACCATCTTCACTTGTTTATTGAAAATGTTTGTATTGAATAACTTCTCTTATGTATACTTATGTTTTTTTTTTTCTCCATTATTATTTTTCTGATAAAATTTATTTCATTGTATGTATACATTGTAACCCGCTGACACTGCCAACACTAAAATTTGTAAAACTGTGGAGCTTTTCTCCCCAGGCCTCCACTGAAAAAGGGCTACTTAGCTCAGTTGGACTAAGCGGGTCAACAAATGTAAAATAATAAATTATGAATTGTCATCCCATTCTTTTCTAACCTCCTTTGATTGATATTGTGTAATATTTTATAAGCTGTACTAATTTTCCTCTTTTGTAATAGCTTTTGCCCTAGAAACAACTAGAACCTTTACCAGAGATGTTTTTTTCATTTGGCACGCCCCTATCTCATTGCCTCTACCCTGATGTTTGCTATATGGGTTATATCCTGCCATAGATATAACAGCTGGCTAGCATGCAAAGTTTAAGGGAACTTCTATGTACCTATTCTGTTTATCAACTTGAGTAGAGCTGAAGGAAAAAAAGTGGTTTGGGTGCCCAGCCCTTCAGAGCTTTCCTGCTGCCAAAGGTTGCTCCTCTTGGTAGGTTCTCAAGGATCATGCTGGGCAGGTAAGTTCCCTTCTGGAGGGAAAAAAACTTTCCACAATCTATTTTTCTGACAAAGTTTACTTTTTCTGTGAAATCATTTTAAGCTTGGAAAAAGTGTTTTGGACTGTTGTGTGAATTTTAGCCACATTTTTCTTAGGAGTGTTGTTTTTTCTTCAAAAGTAAAAAGTTTGTTTTTCCATTTTGAAAGTTGTGTTTAACTGCTTTGGGGGGGGGGGGGTTCACTTTGGTCTTCAACTTTTTAAATACTTATCTGTTTCACTGATTATTGCTGTCAGGCTTTCCTGGGAATAAGTCATCTTTTTCAGCTTCACCGTGGAACAACCTACCAGTTCTTTGGCTCATCCTTCTTCCAGCCACAAAAAGAAAGATTTCTAAGAAGGCTACTAAATTGCCTTAGCCATGGACTCTGCTGTGGCCACTTTTTCCAGATCATTCATCTTTTTCCTTGGTTCCCGGAAGCTACCCTGGAGGCCATGCCCGGCAAGGGAGAAACAGTCTTGTTGGTCTTGCATGAAGGAGCAGGGAATTTCTCTCTGCTTAGCTAGTCTGGAATGCTTGTCCTTGAGGAAGTTTTGCCTGTCAAAATTAGGTCTGCTGTTTTGCAAAATTATGTAAAAATGAAGGAAAATGTTCAACATGTATCTGCCCTCTCCAGTCTCAGTTACTTCGGTCAGGAGTGATTTGTTTGGGCTTTGCTCAGACTCTTGACCCTACCAGTTCTAGTGTTTCTGGCAGGAGAAAAAAGGAATTTTCTATTATCTGAGGATTTTCAGGACATTGAACAGGAAAATGATTGTGAGGTGACAATTACTGTTCTGTCTCCTCTGGTTTCATCAAGTCGATTCTTTGGATGGTCTCTTAGAAAAATTGTCCTTTTCTGAAAGCATGTCCAGAATTAATCCATTGTTTCAGCAGGGAGATACTGATCTTCCACAGTCTTTAAAGAAGCATGATTTATTAGAAGTAAGAATTTCCTGACCTCACTCCAGTTCCCCTTTCTTCCATCATTGGAGAGTTTCTTTATTACAGCCTGAAACTTGCATTTCAGACAGCCTACTGCCCCTAAGAAAACAGATTGTATAAAGTTCCTCAGTCTTTTAAGCTTTTATTTTCTAATTCCATATCTGGCCCAACAGTGGTTTTCTTAAAAAAATACTGCAGTTGCTAAACATCTGGTATGTTCTTGTTCTTTCCCCTCAGACACCAATGGGAAAGCCTTTGAAAGATTTGGGAAAGGTATAATCTGCTACTGCACTTAATTTTGTCATTCTTAACTGTCAGACGCACAAAATTTATGCTTGCTTATTTTAAGGGATATGAGGAGCATTATGGCTTTTTTTCCCTCATCAAAGGAAAAATCATCTCTGTGTAGTCTTTTTGCTTTAGTGTCTCAAGTGAGTAAACACTATTTCAATTTTATTTTATTTAACATTTGTTGACTGGGAAAGTCTGACTGAAAGAATGTATTTTCAGCTGAGGCCCGGGGAGAAACGTACCAGATGTGTGTCTTTGGAATGTAGGAAGAAACCAGAGTACCTGGATGAAACCCACAAGAACACAGGGAGGACATGCAGACTCCACATAGAAGGCACCCCTGCCGAGAATCAAACTGGAGAACTTCTTGCTGTGAGGTGACAATGTTAACTGCTGCACCACTGCGCCACCCATACACTTATGATTCAGCTGATGCCAATTCCAGAGCTGTTGCTACTGGAATTGTTATGAGAAGGCTTGCTTGGTCATTTACTGAATACTTTCCTGAAGATGTAACAGCTGAGAATTTAATTCTCCCTTAGGCAGAGTGCATGTGTTTGGGCCATCTACTGCAGGTATCCTTAAAATGTGTGAGGCGAGGGGGAAGCTGTTCAACCTTACTTCTCCAAATCTGTCAGTTTTACTGCTACATCTGCAGCATTTTACAAAAAACAAAATAAGCAGACATTGCAAGCTGCTCGTAAGCAGACTTTTAAAAAGCAATGGCAACGGGGCTCCAAAAAGGAAGAAGCCAACCAGAAGCAACAGTCTAACAGATTTGAATGACTGCCTTCAAAATCCTGCCCTCAGTTTCTATGTTTTGCAACAGATAGTCTCAGACGAATAATTTGTGAGAGTGTCTCAGTGATATAAATAGCAATGAGAATCTTTCCCTCCTTTTCAAGGGATTCATCCTCCTCTGCCAAATTAAACTTCTTTCCTTACTTTTATCATCTGCTAACTTTGGGTAATAGCTATCCCTTCTTCTCAGAAAGGTGAAGACTTCCTCAAGAACGTTTCTGTTGCCAAAGAAAGAAACTTCTTGGAAACCAGTCCTAGATCTTTCCTTTCTAAAGCAGTTTGTGAGAGTTCCAAAGATCAAAATGTTATCCTGTCATACCTCTCAATTTCTATTTAAATGTTTTGGTGACCTTATAGTACCAGATTTTAAATGTTTCTTAATGTTTTCTGAGCCTTGATCACACTTTCAGGTTTCTGTGTTACCCTTTGGGTTATCCAGTGCCCCAAGGGTATTCACAAAGTGTTTACCTCTAGTGATACCCTGCTGCAGACGGCAAAGTATGCATGTTTCTTTATTCAAATAACTTGCCTTTCTTTGCAGACTCTCTTTTTAAAGTGTAGAGAATCTCACTTGAGTAAGAGATGATCTACACAGACTGGATTTCAGGAGATCATAAAAAAAATCTTGCTTGATTTCAGGAGTGCGTCTTCTGGATACTTACAAAGAGATTTTCTTCCATAAAACATGGATCTATCTCTATATCTATTGCTGAGTTTTTTCTACTCAAGAAAAGATTTCATCAGAGAAATTTCTCAGGGTACTAGGTTTTATGGCATCCAGTAATGCTTGTGATTCCACATGGTAAAAATTCAGTGGTTCCTAAAATCAGTATGGTCCCAGCATCGGCTTCCCTTGACATTCAGATTCCTATTTTGGGATTTGAGAAGGGAACGTTCCTGTCCAGATCTCCTATTTTCCTTTCCCATTTCATTCCAGTTTATAACTATGGATGTCTCAGTGTTTGGGGAGCAGTGTCTACAGGAGTAAAAGTGCAGGTAGTGTCTTTGTAATAAAAAAAAAAAATCTCAGTTACCTATGGGTCCCTGGACTGTTACAAGTGGTTATAAACAGTATCACAGTAATGCTGTACATAAAGAAGTGAGGGAACCAGATCTTACCATCTCTGCACTCTAGCCATCGTAACCTGGGATATAACATTCCCATCACAGCCAAACTTTGTGGCAGAGAAGCTGAGTAGGACCTGGATAGACTGTCACAAAGGAAGCTGAATCAGGAGGCCATTCAAGAATTAATCCTGCTGTGGGGGACACCTCACTTAGCTCTGTTGGCAAAATTCTTTTCCAGGTGCTGTTTTAACTTTTTGAGCATGCAAGGTGTCCTTAAACTTTGGAAGTTGGCTAACTGATGTCCTTCCATTTCACTGTTGCACTATTCATAAAATTAGGGTGGCCTGATGTGTGGCCAGTATACCAAAGCCTGTAGGTTGCTTTAAGGTATGTCATTCATCACGTATATGCTCCTTGTGTGTAGCATAGGGCATAAAGATAACATCCGGATGTACCATCTTCAGAACTTCTTTGCCACCAGTCCAAATGCCATCACTTGATCATCTGTCTGAATGCCTCTTCTGTTCACAGGTTCACCAAGCCATTACAGATAAGTCCCTGTTGGGATTCTTTACTTTTTTTTTTTATTGTTACTTGTGGGGTTTCATGTCATCCAAAAACGGTAAATGCTAGTGTGGGAGATGGCTTCCTCATAAAGACAGCCATGACCAATGTCTTTTTTTGTTAGGTGCCTCTCGTGACCATAAATCCTGTTCCATTTGTCAGGCTTTTGTAACTAAAACCCTTCTTAGTAGACTGTCTTCTTTGCTACTTTATCTTAACGTAATTCTCCTGCTCCTAAGGATCCACAGGGTGAATGACAGGCCTTCACTCAGGGTTTGTTTAGTACTTTGATGGCATTGAAACCTCCTCAGGGAGTTTCTATTTCACCCCCCCCCCCCGGTCCTCTACTCCCATAAAAACATCTAGGAACAGGATTCCTCTGAGGAGGAGCTGGATTCGGATGAATAATCCTTTGCTTACTCTTCTCAGATTCCTTCTCCTTTGGACTGTGGATCAGAGGAAGAGGAATGTACCAGTCCTTATACTCCCTTTGAAGAGAATTCTTTTGGGGATACAATCTCTAGGATGATGGAGTTCTTTAAATAGCATTGTGCTCCAGTCTCTGAGGTACAGAAAAGATCATATTAGTTGCTGCATATGGATTCTCCTAATCCTTCTGATGTTCCACCTGATGATCTTCATGTTTCACTCTTGCAGTCATCACCTGTGGGTTATCCCTGCTGTGGTAACCCTCGGCTGGCCCGAATACCACAGTCAATGTTTTTGTGCGCCGGCTGCTGTCACCTGTAGTCTGATGTCAGGTCATCAGTACTATAAAGCAAGGCCACCGACATCATTACATCAGTCTTTCTTGCCGTGGAGCCTGTAGCAGAAGCAGTTTGCACGAGTGCCAGTCGCTACCAGAAGTCAACCTTCAGCAGAAAACATCTAAAGCGAAGTACCCCGTTGGGAACCCTTTTTTCTTGCTCTAATCGATGTCTAAAAAAGTTAGCAGTTGCCTCACCTGTGGAAAGCAGATCACACACCGAGACTTTCATTCCTACTGTATCACTTGTTTAGGCCCAGACCACGACGTCCCTCATTGCCGGTTCTTTGCCCTCTTTAATGTGAGAACCATTCACTGTAGAGCTCTTTTTGTAGACAGTTATTTTCATATTCCATCTTTGAATTCTGATATGGCGACAGTCAGCCAACAATCCGCCTATATTCCGAAAAAACCTAAAGATAGAGACAGGTCACACAAGGCTAAGCCTTCCCACGACACTACCAGTAAGCAAGTCGTCAGTTCTCCGAAATTCAGCGAGGCACTTTCGTAACCCCGGATGCCCGACTTGCTTTCTACGCAGGCCTCTGCCGAGACCCCTTCTGAGTCCGGTATGCCACAGAAATCCTCTTAGTCTTCCGAGCCTTTGGCTGTCTCTGCCTTGGTTGGGTCCGGAGCCGCGGAGCAGGCACTGGCTTCTGAGGAGACCGTTCACACTACCGATTCTAGACAAAAAAAAAGTCTTCTCGTCCGACTACCATTTCTCAGAGACCAACGGATTCTCTCAGGCCTTGAAGCTAGGTCACTCCTAGGAAATCTGCTTCTAGCCATCATCTTGCTACTGCTCCCCCACCCAAAACTCAAATGCTTAAAATAGTGGATGATCTCATCTCCCTTATCAGAGGTACTCAAGCCCCCACCCAAAAAAGGAAAAGGCTTCCTTCTCCATAAATTATGACAGACCAAGAGTCTGAGGAATCTGATTATTCTGCCTTTGAAGAGAAACAACAGCCCTTAACTGTTTTTGAGGATTCAGATGCAGAGGACTCCATCCCCTCTGCCTCCCCTCCAGAGGACTTTTCCTTCGTGGAAATCCTCCGCTCTCTCAGGGGCATTTTTAATGTGAATCTCAGGACTTCCCACAGTCATAGAAATGACTTAGAGAGTTTCTGGACCTGCCCAGCACAGACCCCTGGCCATCCCTCCTATTCTAGAAGTGGGTGGATAATGTTTTCATTGAATCCAGCTTAGCCCGTCATGCCCTGCCTCCTGCTCCAGCTAAACCCAACAGGTATTGCTGAGTATTGGATTCTCACAAATACATGTACAGGAACCCTGCTGCAGACCCTGAGGTCATTACACAGGGACCAAAAGGAGCTAAGACTAGTTCTGTCAAGAATACCCTTCTTTCTGACAAAGACTCCAGAGCTCTGGACAAATGGAGTAAAAAAGTATGCACCTCTGCAACCTTAGCTATCCGAGCACTCAACTGTCAGTTCCGTATGCTAAAATAACAACACACCTTGGAACAAATAAAGCAGAAGATTGCTACCTCTCCTGATGGTGCCAACTCTAAAGAGCTGACAGAATTACTTCACTCTGCTGGTCAAGTGGCCAAGCACTCATTACAATGTGGATATGATGCCCTAGAATCCTCTATCAGGGCAGCAGTGACAGGATCTGTTAGAAGACATGCATGGCTAAAGGAACCACCTCTCCCTGATCATGTCAAGTCTAAACTTATTGATGCACCCCTAGATAAGAAATGCCTGTTTGGAGAAAAAGCAGAAGAGGTGTTTAAAAATGTACTTTATTTATTTTATTTTACATTTGTTTACCGGGAAAGTCTGACTGGAACGAGGTCCATTTACAGTGGAGGCCCGGGGAGAAAAGCTCCACATCAAACAATATGTACAGTGGTAATTATACAATTTATTTATTTATTTATTTTACATTTGTTGACCGGGCTAGTCTAGCTGGATACATGTCCATTTTCAGTAGAGGCCCGGGGAGAAAAGCTCCACAGATAAGACAATACAGGATACATTTACAAATGGTATGGATTGGCATAAAATACATATCACAGTAAAAGACATTGGTATAACATATTTATAAAGTAACAATCAGAATATTATACAGATAATACTAGGTCGGCGACAAATTGAAGTCGCAGGGGAGGGTTGCGATCTCTGGTATAGGGTAAATACTGCAGCGGCTAGTCTGGTTTAGGACATGGGCATGACCAGTGAGACTTAAGAAATATTTTGAGGTGATTTTTGAATTGATTAATCAAGGTCATTAGTCTGAGGCTATTGGGTAGAGAGTTCCATAGCTTTCCAATGGAATTGGCATAGAGAGCACCACCTCCAGAGTTATTAGATTTAATGGTTAGAACCTGTACACTATTAGCTGACCTGAGTGATTTTAGGTTTGAGTAGGAGGTCAGGATATTGCTCAGAGAGGGGGTTCTGTCCGGTTGGTTGATTATTTTAAAAGCCTCAGTAAGTTGGTTGAGTTTGAGAAGGTTGGGGAGTTCGAGCCATCCGAGGGTATTTAGGTTGAGGCAGTGGTGAGTACGATACGGTGTTCCTGTTATAAATCTGACTATATGATTGTAGGCAACAGATAGTTTATTGAGTTCCCGCTTGTTGAGGAACGACAGTATTGGTGAGGCATAAAGGAGGGTGGAGAGGAGGTGAGTGCGAGCAATGGTTAGTTTAGTATGAGGGGTTAGGAAATTTTTTATTCTATACATAGATCCAAGTTTCTTGTGTACGGATTTAATGGTTTGGTTAATGTGTATATCAAATTTTAGCTTGTTATCTATAGTCACACCTAATAGATGTTCTTCATCTCACATTGCTGCAGTCCTAACACTTGGGTAGTCCGCTGTCCCTCGGTCGGCCCGAATATCAGAGTATAAGGCTGACGTCGGTCAAGGCGCATTTGACTGACATCAGAACGTCAGGGTACAAATGCGCATGACCGACGTCATATCCTCAGTCTTTTTTGCCGCATGGTCCGATGCAGAAGCAGTATTGCAAGTGCCGTTCGGCATTCTGAAATTTTTCGAATTCGGAGTTTCAGACCGAAGTCAGAGTTGGTTAAGTACCCGTTGGGGAATATTTTGGTTTTTCTTGCCTCAGTGGTTTACCGGATGTCAGAAAAAGTGAATAACTGTATTTCTTGTGGGAAACAGATACCGCATAGGGATTACCATAATTTGTGTATACCTTGTTTGGGACCTGAGCATGACGTTGTTGGGTGTCGCTTTTGTGCTAGGTTCAATAACGCACTATAAAGCGAAGGTTGGATTGTGCCAGGTTGGTCTTTGGGAAGCGGTGCAATTACAATATGCCGCCGGATGCTCCGGCCGCTTCCTCAAAGAAGCGCAAGGACAAGGCAGTTAAACCTAGGTTAGAGGAGTCGTCCGAACCGGACGCCGGTTCTTTAGAGGCGGCAGTGGAACCGTGGTTCCGACGGAGGCCTCTCTGGAGTCCCAGGGAGAAACTTTGATTTTACAGGATGTGGCCTCCCAGGAGGCAGGTCAGGCTGTAGGGGCTTCTCAGATAACTGTACTCCCTCCCTTTCTAAGGGGTCTAGGCCCTCTCTTTCTGCTTCCAAGGCTTCTCCTAGAGGCAGGTCTAGTTTAGCTTCTGTGGGTGTCACTCCTAGTTCTTCAGGTTCTGTGCCCAAGAAGCACATGCTTAAAATGGCAGAAGATTTAATTACTTTAATTAGAGGCTCTATGCCCCCTCCTGATAAGAGGCCTAGGATGGAACCAGTGTTGGGGATTATGAGCAGGCTTCGGATGTGTCTGAGTCTTCGGCTGAAGACTTGCAGGAGTATTCTCATTATTCTGATTCTGATGTGGATGATTCTACTCCTTCTGCTTCTCTTCCTGAGGATTTTTCTTTTTCAGAAACCCTTCACTCCATGAGAGAGCATTTTAAATGGGAAGGTCAGGACTTCTCTGATTCCAGGAAAAGGCTTAGGGAATTTTTGTTTTTACCCCAGCATAGGCCTCTGGCTATACCTCCTGTTCTGAATGTGGTGGAAGATGTGTTTGCAGAGGCTTCTCTTAATCCTGATTCTTTGCCTCCTGCTCCTGTTAAACCAGATAGGTATTACAGGGTGCCTGAAGCTCATAAGTATCTTTTTAAAAGTCCTAGGGCAGACCCAGAAACTGTTAGCCAGGGGCCTAAGGGTGTTAAGGCTTCTGTTGTCAAGAACTGTTCCTGCAGATAAAGAGGCCAGGGCCTTGGATAGATGGGGAAAGAAAGTTTATACTTCTTCCACTCTTGCCATGAGAGCTTTGAATTGCCAGTTTCACATGTTGAAATATCAAAATTATCTCCTTTCACAGTTGAAATCTAAGGTTGATGCTCTGGCGGAAGGTATTGATTGTAAAGAGTTACAAGATTTAGTGCATGTTTCTGAACAGGTGGGTAAGCATTCTTTGCAATGTGGTTTTGATGCTGTACAGGCCTCGCCTAGGGTGGCTGCCACTGGGTCAGTTCTTCGCAGGCATGCCTGGCTGAGGGATCAAAATTTATCTGACCATGTTAAAACTAGGATTTTGGATGCCCCTTTGCAATCTGATGTCTTGTTTGGTTCTCCTGTTGAGGCAGTTTTAAAGAAAATGGAAGACAAGGCTAAGTCTATGCAGACTGTTAAAGATTTTTGCAGGTTCAGCCTCCAAAGTTTAGTAGAAATTGGCCTACTAAGGGGTGGACGATCCTTCTTATGATTCCCAGTCTAGGGGTAGATCTAGACGTGGCAGGGGCAGAGGTCAGGGCTCTTTCAGGCCTAGAACAGGGAGTTCTCCTGCACAGTCTTCGGTGAGGGCAGGGGTCAGTCCTTTCGTAAACAGACCCAATGACCTACCTTTTCAGCTGCCAGAACCTTCTCGCCTGGCAGCACCTTTGGGAGGAAGGTTGGCACTTTTCAAAGAAAATTGGAGTTTGATTACCCAAGACAGATGGGTATTGGATATCATACATCACGGTTACAGGTTTTATTTCCATACCTTGCCTCCTTTCAAAGGCATGCCAGACATTCCTCCTCAACAAAGAATAGAGGCTCACAAGCAAATTTCTCTGTTACTCCAAATAGGGGCCATACAGCCGGTTCCTATGCCAGAAAGGGGCCTAGGATTTTATTCTCGCCTGTTCCTTGTACCAAAAAGAGGGAACACGTGGAGACCAATTTTGGATTTATCTATCCTCAACACTTATCTGGACATTCCCAAGTTCAAAATGTTGACGTTACAACAGCTTTTACGCTGCTGGGCAAGGATCACTGGATGGTAACTTTGGATCTCAAGGAGGGTGACCGTGATGTTCCTATCAGGTTAAGTTGCAGGCAGTGTCTGCCTTTTGCGACTGGGACTTCTCAGTATGAGTTCTCTGCATTGCCCTTTGGCTTATCTACTGCCCAGAGTATTTACGAAAGTTCTGGCTCCAGTGATAGCTTTCTTCAGGCTGAAAGGAATACAAATCTATCCTTATTTGGACGATTGCCTGATTCTGGCTCAAGGAAGGGACGAGCTCCTTCGTCATTTGGAATATGTGATAGCAGTGCTAAGATGCCTGGGGTATTCTGTGAACGAAATAAAGTCCAGTCTAGTACCCTCTCAAGACATGTGCTTTCTGGGTGTAAGACTGAATACAGCATCCCAGATGGCCTTTCTAACCCCGGACAAACAAAAGAATCTTTCCCTTTACTTCCATCATCTATCTCTTCAGTCCGGCTGACTGCAAGGACAGTCCTTCAAGCCTTAGGGTTCATGGCATCTTGTATTCTGGTGCTTCCCAATGCCAAACTGCATATGAGGAAGTTGCAATGGTATCTCAAAATGTATGGACACAGCACTGCCAGGATCTGGACACTGTCATTCCAATGATACCTTGCATTCAAAAGGAATTTTGTGGTGGGCTCAGGAATGTCACCTAAACAAGGGACTCTCTGTGACCCGCCAGAGGCGAGTCAAATTTTAACGACAGATGCCTCGGACAAAGCTTGGGGAGCTCATCTAAACGGAAAGTGGATACAAGACAAGTGGCCTGTCAGACTACAGCATCTACATATCAACTTGAAGGAGATGTTAGCAGTCCAGTTTGCATTAATAGCTTTCAAGGATTTACTTCTTCCAGGGCAGGTGTTGATTCTAACAGACAACACAACTGTCATGTGGTACATCAACAAGCAAGGGGGAACACATTCTTATCCTCTATGCAAGCAAGCAATGATTTTGTGGGAGACTGCTCTCAGTTTACAACTAAGTCTTCAGGCAAGGTTTCTGCCGAGCACAGAACTCCTTAGCAGATGTGTTAAGCAGACAAATCATGGATCCCCACGAGTGGAAACTGGATCTTCATGTATTTCAGAAATTGACAGTGTCCTGGGGAACTCCAGACATAGATCTGTTCGCTTCTCCACTAAACCACCAGCTGCCAAAGTTTTGCACAAAGAGGTTTCATCCCACAGCTTGGAAAGTGGATGCTCTTTCTTTCAGTTGGAAAAATCTTCATGTGTATGCCTTTCCACCTCTGCCTCTCCTCCCAAAGGTACTTCTGAAGGTCAGACAGGACAAGCCAAGGATGATTTTGATAGCTCCAGATTGGCCTCGACAGCACTGGTACCCATTACTGAGAAGTCTAGTACGGAAGCCTCCATGGCCTTTGCCTTTGATTCCACATCTGTTGTCCCAGGAGGACAGTCATTTGCTCAATGTCAAACTTCACTGTCTTCACCTAACAGCCTGGCATATTCTGTTTTAAACCATAGAGGGTCTCAACTTCCACAACAAGTTTTGAATGTGATTTTGGAAGCTAGAAGGCCTAGTACAAGGAAAGTGTACGCAGATAAATGGAAGAGATTTTTGTTTTGGAGTGCAGCTAAGGATTTGGATGTTTCTGAGCCTGATTTAAGTGTGGCTCTTCAATATCTTACTGAGTTGTTAGACAAAGGTTTGTCCTTCTCTTCTATTAAGATTCATGCTGCAGCAATTTCAGCTCACTACGACTGTGACCCACCATTGTTTTCTCATCCTTTGTTCAAGCAATTTCTTAGAGGGGCAAAGAATATAAGACCCCATGAAGGGCTCCTACTCCTGCTTGGGATCTCAATTTTGTGTTGGAGAAACTCACTCTACAACCTTTTGAGCCTGCAGCTACTGCTGAGTTGAAATATTTGTCATGGAAGACTGCTGTTTTGTTGGCCATTACCTCTGCAAGAAGGGTTTCTGAATTGCAGGCCCTTATGGCAGTTGAGCCTTTCTTAATTTTCCATAAGGATAGGGTATCTTTATGTACTAATCCTTCCTTTATGCCTAAAGTGGTTTCTAGTGTGGCTTTAAACCAAACTATTCATTTGCCTACTTTTTATGCAAATCCCCAAAATAAAGGGGAAAAGATTTTGCACACTTTAGATGTACACAGGCAGTTGCGATATTATTTGGACAGAACTAAAGGGTTCAGACAATCTCAGCAGTTATTAGTTTCTTTTGCTTTGTGCTCTCAGGGCAAGCCCGTGTCAAAACAAACTATTTCTAAGTGGATTGGATTTTGCATTGCTTTCTGTTATTCCCATCATGGCAAAGAGATTCCAGCTGGGATTAGGCCTCATTCCACTAGGGCTACTGCCACTTCAACAGCTTTTTGAGGGGGGTGGCAACTAAGGATATTTTGGAGGCAGCCACTTGGAGTTCAGTGCATACCTTCTCTAGGCATTACCACCTTCCATTGTACTCTAAATCCAGGGCTGGTTTTGCCACTGCTGTGTTGCAGGGCATTTTGGCAGCTCCTGCTTCATTATAGTTTAGCCATCCTCCCTTACCTCTGCTTTGGGATTCTACCCAAGTGTTAGGACTGCAGCAATGTGAGATGAAGAACATAGTACAGTTTTGTACCTACCATAAATGTAGATGTTCAAAGATCCACATTGCTGCAGTCCAATTTACCCTCCCTCCTTCCCCTCTGTAGTTTGAGGTGGTTGTGTGGGTTGGGTTATCCATCTGAAGTATATTGTGTATATTGTATATATTGTATATATTGTACATATTTTTGGTGTTAGGCTGGTTGGTTGTTTAGTTGTTGTCTATGGGTTTTGACCTTTCTTTTTAGGGTCTTCTGACATCTGGGGCAAGAAAAGACTGAGGATATGACGTCGGTCATGCGCATTTGTACCCTGACGTTCTGATGTCAGTCAAATGCGCCTTGACCGACGTCAGCCTTATACTCTGATATTCGGGCCGACCGAGGGACAGCAGACTACCCAAGTGTTAGGACTGCAGCAATGTGGATCTTCGAACATCTACATTTATGGTAGGTACAAAACTGTACTTTTGGTATGAGAGACCGGGGGTATGATGGTACCATTTATAGATTCCACAAGGAACGTGTTGTCCACATTCAGAGGTTCTTTACCTAAGGGAGTAGTTGCAGAGGGGTAAAAAAGCAATAGTTTGGTTTTAGTAGGATTAAGGATGAGTTGCCTTTTAGAGAACCATTTTTCCACTAACGTAAAGCAGTTTTGGGTGATTGTTTGAAGTTTCGGGAGGGAGACATCAGAACAGATCAAGGTAGAGTCGTCTGCATATTGGATGCATGTAGATTTGGGGATGATCGAGTGAAGTTCATTTATGAAAACTGAGAAAAGAAGAGGACCCAGTATAGAGCCCTGAGGAACACCTATGGTGTTGGGAAGTAGGTCGGATAGCTTGTTTTGCCATTGACGCTTTTGCCTACAAGAGAGATAGGCTTTAAACCAGTTTATGGTTGGGATGTCAAGGTATAGGGTTTCCAGGGTGTGAAGCAGTTGCTTATGATTGACCATATCAAAGGCCTTTGAGAGGTCAAGGAAGAGAGCAGAGGAAATTAATTTCTTGTTACGGTTGTTGTTGACTGAGTCAACAAAGGAAAGAAGGGCAGTGGTTGTACTGTGATGGGGGGGAAAGCCATGCTGAGTTGGGGACAGAAGACTATTAAGGTTGAGATAGTGTAAGAGCTGTTTGTGAACACACCGTTCCATGACTTTAGCTATTGGAGACAGTATTGCTATGGGACGGTAGTTGGATGTTTCCATGGAGGTCCCCCCTTTATGAAGAGGGATAATATATGAGATTTTCCAAATAGAGGGAATGGTAGTTTCAGTTATAGTTCTATTAATCAATATTGAGATGGGATAGGCAATGGCGTCTGACGCTATTTGAAGGTATTCTGCAGCGAGCTGGTCAGCAGCTAAGGTGGTTGGTTTGAGTTTTTTCAGGAGGGTGCGTATATAGGAGGTAGGTACCGGCTGTAGACTAAAGGTGGGGTGGACTGAGTCTTTGGTGTGGGTAACAGTAGAGTTGGTAGTGGTAAGCTGACTGGTTAGGGACTGGATGGTCTCGATGAAAAAAGAGTTGAAAGCATTGGCTATTATCTCTGGTTCTTTCCCAATGAGTTTCTCAGGAGTGGGGGTAGTAGATTTACCCGGACGGAGGAGCTTATTAAATCCAGCCCAGAATTTCTTTGGGTTATTCTGGTGTTTATCCTGAAGGTGACAAAAATATTGTTTTTTGTCTTGGGTAGTGGCCGCTTTAGTAGTGTTTCTAAGCTGTTGAAACTTGATGCGATCTAGTGGGGTTTTGGTCACTCTCCAGTTATGCCAGGCCTGGTTTCGAAGTTTAATTTTAGTTTTGGTTTCGCTAGACAGCCAAGGTGCTATTCGTTCCTTGGTTCTGATTTGTCGGTTTGGGGCGTGAGAGTCAAGTATCTTCAGGAAAGTACTATTAAAGTGTGCCACGCTCTCTTCAAGTGGTAAAGTTTTCAGGGTGGACCAATTGCAGGATTGGAGTTCAGCAAGGAAAAGTCTTGGGACAAATTTCTTCTTGTTTCTAACAAGTCTATATGAGGGGGGGTTATTCGATGGACACTTGTGTTTTTGGATATAGGTAATAAGGTGGTCACTGAGGTCATTTGGGAGTGTCCCTGTGGTATAGTTATGTGTGTCTTTATTAGTAAGAATCCAGTCAATGATGCTCTCTTTTTGTTTAGGGTTGCCAATTCTGGTAGGAGAAGAAATATTTTGGGAAAAACCATGTAGGTTAATTGCGAGGGGGTTTTTGGGTGCAGTGTAGAGGGACCAGTCAAGGTTAAAATCACCTAGTACTATGGTTTCTTGAGGGCAATTGGAGGCTAGCCAGCTGAGCAATTGCTCAAGTGTATCTGAATTATTTCCTGGTAGTATGTAAATTACAATGAGATTAATGAATTTTTGGGTATTTAGGCAGATCTTTAGTGAGATAAGTTCTATATTGGAGATTTTGGGGGGTAGGATAGGATTAGTGACTATGTTAAGGGTATTCTTGAATAATACAGCTAACCCCCCTCCCTTTTTGTTAATTCGATCAGCCCTAAGGATGTTATATCCAGGGGGTAGGATTTCTTCATCCTTAGTAGTTGGTTTGAGCCAGGTTTCTGATAGGCACATGATGTCTGGGGAATGGGTAGCTAACATCGCATGAAAATTATGAACCTTATTGTTTATACTTCTTAGATTAAGGTGAAGTATAAGGAGGGAATTGGTAGAGAAACGGGCAGACTTTAGGGAATTAGAGTCTGTGGCAGTGGTAGGACCTGGATTGGGGTGAATGTCACCATCTGTGGCAATACAAGTTTTCAAATGATCTAACAATCTTTGCAGCTTGAGTAACAGCTTGAGATTAGATTTAGTTGTAGATGGCTTGGGGTAGGAGAGTAAGATACTCTGGTTTAGGACTGTGAGTATAGGGTGGGTAGAGGGAATATGTGTTGGAGTGATAGGGGTTTTTTGAGTGTGTCCTAGTGTAGCTTTTGGGGAACGGAATCCCTGAGACTGTTTGGTTTTCATATCTGGTTAAGTAATAAGGAATAAGGAGGAGTACTACTGTGGGAAGGATAATAGAGTATAAGGCTTTACCCATGATATGTGAGAGAAAGGCTAATGGGTAAGATGAGGTAGAAGATTTTACTTGGTAGTTAAGGTAGGCCTGGAGTGTGGGAGGAGAGTTGGTAAATTGACTGGTGATCAGGATTGGTCAAGAGAAAAGGGGGATGGGCTAATGACCTTATAAAAGTAGAGGTAGTGGGGGCGGGTGGGATATGGGGGCAGGGTGGGGCGCGGAGCGAGCCCGAGCGGAGCGGGGAAAACACCGCCAGGAGTCTGCAGGGTCTCAGAGGTAGCTGTAGGTTGGTGTACCAGTTTATGTTAAGGTAAGCTACTATTCAGTGAAACACCACCTGAATTCCTGGGATTATATTTTAAGTTTGCCAGATTTTGCTAGGTACTGACTAGTTCCTGCCAACGGAATGCTTCCTTAGTGTACAAATTATTGAGTAGGTTAGTAATTTTACCCTAGTGTCCCTTTTCAAGGTACAGTTTTCTTTTCAATTTTAACTGCTTAAACTGGAGCCACACTGGGAATAGGTCCTTATCTGAATGTGCCCTGGGTGCCACGCGGTGAGGGATAGTAAGGGTTTCCTAGTGTCCCTTTTCAAGGTACAGTTTTCTTTTCAATTTTAACTGCTTAAACTGGAGCCACACTGGGAATAGGTCCTTATCTGAATGTGCCCTGGGTGCCACGCGGTGAGGGATAGTAAGGGGGTTTCCTGTAATGAATAGGGAAAAAGACAGGAGTTATGGCAATGTAATCACAAACTAGGACTCCTAACACAGTATTACTTTATAGCAAATATGAACAAGAGTACAGTCACAGCACAAAGAACATTACATAGCATTCAAACTAATAATATATCAGAACTGAAAGCACGCTAGCAAAGTGTTTTCAGACTGTAGTAAATGCGACGCTTACCCACGCTAGACTAGCTGTTATTAGTGCACAAGCTTCCTTAGATATAATGTAAACATACCAGCTGAACACATCGCTAGGTAATTAGTAGTACAAACGCCAGAACAATGCTGCAGTTATTACACTTTAGGCACACGCTGACATGATGCTTCTCAATAACACGCCAATGAGGCAAAACTACACTGTTTTTACTTTATGTCAAGGCAAATTCAGTTCAAAATGAGGCAATGCTGCACTGGTTTACCCTCTAAGTCAAAACAATTCAGTTCAGTAACGAACGCCAACACGATGTTTCACAGTAAGCACGCCGATGAGGCAAGCCTGCACAGGTTTACAGTTTAAGTCAAGATGGAAAACACCGCCAGGAGTCTGCAGGGTCTCAGAGGTAGCTGTAGGTTGGTGTACCAGTTTATGTTAAGGTAAGCTACTATTCAGTGAAACACCACCTGAATTCCTGGGATTATATTTTAAGTTTGCCAGATTTTGCTAGGTACTGACTAGTTCCTGCCAACGGAACGCTTCCTTAGTGTACAAATTATTGAGTAGGTTAGTAATTTTACCCTAGTGTCCCTTTTCAAGGTACAGTTTTCTTTTCAATTTTAACTGCTTAAACTGGAGCCACACTGGGAATAGGTCCTTATCTGAATGTGCCCTGGGTGCCACGCGGTCAGGGATAGTAAGGGGGTTTCCCTAGTGTCCCTTTTCAAGGTACAGTTTTCTTTTCAATTTTAACTGCTTAAACTGGAGCCACACTGGGAATAGGTCCTTATCTGAATGTGCCCTGGGTGCCACGCTGTGAGGGATAGTAAGGGTTTCCTGGTGTCCCTTTTCAAGGTACAGTTTTCTTTTCAATTTTAACTGCTTAAACTGGAGCCACACTGGGAATAGGTCCTTATCTGAATGTGCCCTGGGTGCCACGCGGTGAGGGATAGTAAGGGGGTTTCCCTAGTGTCCCTTTTCAAGGTACAGTTTTCTTTTCAATTTTAACTGCTTAAACTGGAGCCACACTGGGAATAGGTCCTTATCTGAATGTGCCCTGGGTGCCACGCAGTGAGGGATAGTAAGGGGGTTTCCTACTAGGATGGAGATGCGTCCGGCAGGAGGATAGAGCAGTACCTGCTAGAGGTTAGGTTTAGAAAAATATGGCGGAAAAAAGGTAGGGTTTACAAAACCTCGCTGACGTCAGGGTAACACCGCCAGGAGTCTGCAGGGTCTCAGAGGTAGCTGTAGGTTGGTGTACCAGTTTATGTTAAGGTAAGCTACTATTCAGTGAAACACCACCTGAATTCCTGGGATTATATTTTAAGTTTGCCATGGGGAAAACACCGCCAGGAGTCTGCAGGGTCTCAGAGGTAGCTGTAGGTTGGTGTACCAGTTTATGTTAAGGTAAGCTACTATTCAGTGAAACACCACCTGAATTCCTGGGATTATATTTTAAGTTTGCCAGATTTTGCTAGGTACTGACTAGTTCCTGCCAACGGAACGCTTCCTTAGTGTACAAATTATTGAGTAGGTTAGTAATTTTACCCTAGTGTCCCTTTTCAAGGTACAGTTTTCTTTTCAATTTTAACTGCTTAAACTGGAGCCACACTGGGAATAGGTCCTTATCTGAATGTGCCCTGGGTGCCACGTGGTGAGGGATAGTAAGGGGGTTTCCTACTAGGATGGAGATGCGTCAGGCAGGAGGATAGAGCAGTAAAGATATGTCGTACAAGCAGTAATAAATTTACAATGGCTTGTTCCAAGCAAGCTTAATTTACACATAGTAGGCCCTGGATGGCAGCATTTGGGAGAGAAAAAAAACTCCACATTAAACAATACAATCAAGAGAGACATCACACAAGACATAATAAATTTACAGTGGTTTATTTCAAGCAAGCTTAATTTACACATAGTAGACCCTGTATGGCAGTATTTGAGGAATTTTTAGTATTGTATTATAGAGACAGTAAGCAGGAAAGCATTTATGTGATGCAAGGACAGAGCCAGGAGTGCCTGAGGTGTGACTTTAGTGACATTTTGAACAGTGAGATAGATGGTGCTTAAGAGATATTCTGGGGGATGTTATTCCACTTTCTAGCTATGTTATGAGAGAAAAAAGCTTTCCCTGCAGTATTGTTGTCTTTGGATATACAGAGAAGGGTTTTGTTGGATGAGCGTAGAGGACGGTTTGCTGAATATTGGTTTAGTAGTTGATTTAGGGCTGGAGTCTTGTGGGGATTTTTTAGGATGTTGAAGGTGAGCACTAGTTGGTGGTAACTAATTAATTGAGGGAGTTGACAAAGCAAAATCTATATAAACAGTAAAAGATTTTTTTCAAGTTCAAGCGCCCAGATTCAGCAGAAACTTCTCCTCTAAGAAATGGGCCTTCCCTGTACCCAGCAGACAGGGCCAAAGTAAGCCCTGCAGGGACAGGACATCCAGGCCCCTATCCCAGGGCCAGCAAAGAAGCAAACAACGAACCACTTCCACCTCTAAGGCAGAGAGTTCTAAGCCAAACTTCTGTGGTAAACACTCACAATGCCTCCCCCTCCCCCCTCTTCCTCTCACTCATCTAAAACTAGGAGGAAGGCTTACCCTCTAAAAGGACAATTGGGTCTCTGTAACCAAGGACCAATGGGTATTAAAAATCATTTCTCAGGGATACAGATTCTCCTTCACGAATTCCCAATTCCGAGACAGTACCCGGACCTCCCCCCAAACCAGTGGGAAGAGGCATTAAACCAAGTAAAAACACTACTATCCCAGGGGGCAGTACAACCTGTCCCTCTGGATCAAACATGGAAAAAGTTTTTACTCCAGACTATTCCTTGTTCCCAGAAAAGAGAGGGCACTTGGTGCCCCATCCTGGATCTATCCAAACTGAACACCTCCTTGGTGGTCCCCAGATTCAAAATGCTATCCTTGCAGCAGCTCCTGCCTATGCTCACACAATGCCTGGCTGGTGATACTAGACCTAAAAGATGCCTACCACCACATCCCCATCCAGGAATCATGCAGAAAATTCCTGCGCTTCAGAGCAGGCTATCAGCACTTTCAGTTCTCTGCACTGCCCTTTGGCTTATCTACTGCTCCCAGAGTATTCACCAAATGTTTGGCCCCGGCTTATAGCATTCTGCAGGCAGAGAAATATACAGATTTACCCTTACCTGGACGACTGCCTCATTCAGGTGAACAGCAAAGAAAAGTTGCTCCAGGATCTTCTCTTTGTCAAAAAACTCCTAACTTTCCTAGGATTCACCATTAATGAAAAAAAAAATCAAAGCAAAACCCTGCCAGGAAAATTGTTTTCCTGGGAGCTGTGCTAGACACAGAAAACCTAATGGCTTTTCTATCCCCAGAAAAGCAGAGCTTCCTGCCTCTCTACTACACCCTTCTGGCTTCTAGAAGTCACCTCACTGCGAGCGAAGGTCCTGCAAGCCCTGGGATACATGGCATCTTGCATCCTTCTCATCCCTGTCACCAGGCTGCACATGAGAATGCTTCAGTGGTACTTAAAGAACCTTGGGTGTCAGCACTCTGTCCCTAGAACCACTGTCTCACTGATTCCTTGCATAAGGGACAAATTTCTTTGGTGGGCAGAGGCATGTGCCATAAACAAGGGTCTTCCCTTTATCTCCTCTTCCCTTCTGTCCAAACCATCACCACCGACACCTCAGACATAGCTTGGGGTGCTCGCCCTAGTAGGCATGTGTACCCAAGGGCTTTGGAATGCCCATCAACTTCACTTGCACATCAACCAGAAAGAAATGATGGCAGTGCAAAATGCTCTAACTTCCTTCCAACCCCTTCTCAGGTCAGGGGTCCTCCTTATAAAAACAGAGAACACCACAGTAATGTGGTACATCAACAAGCAGGGGGCACCCAATCTTACCCTCTCTGTAGGTTAGCCATAAGTATGTGGCTTACAGCCACCTCCATGGGGCTACACCTGATTGCCCAGTACTTACCAGTGATCAACAACACACTGGCAGACCACCTAAGCAGAAACTTACTGGACCCCTATGAATGGCAGCTCCACAGAGAAATCTTTCTGCAATCATCCAGGAGTGGGGGACCCCAAATGTGGACCTCTTTGCCTTGCACCTCAACCACCAGCTGCACAAGTTTTGTACTGGGGAATATCACCTCTGAGCATGGAAGGTGGTGGATGCCTTGACCTTCCCCTGGAGCATCCTCTCTCTGCCCCTTTTTCCCCAAGGGTCTAATCAAAATAAGAGAGGAGAGGCCAAAAGCCATCCTCATCACTCCAGATTGGCCCAGACAGCATTGGTACCCCTTACTACGCAGTCTGACCTTACAGCCCCCAAAGCTGCTTCCCCTAAGGACAGAACTTCTGACCCAAGAGAGGGGGAAGGTACTGCACCCAGACATACAGACTCTCAAACTTTCAGCATGGCTCATACACTAAAAACTAGCAAGAAGTCACAGTTAAGCAAACAGGTCCTGGACATCATCACAGAGGCCAGAAGGCCCAGCACAAGAAAATCTTATGCAGGAAAATGGAAAAGATTCTGCTCCTGGAAACAATCAAAAGGGGGCGGTACCTCCCAACCTTTCCATCCCTCTCATCCTGGATTACATAGCAGAGTTGCTCAATAGTGGCCTCTCCTTCTTCTCTATTAAAATCCATGCCTCTGCCATCTCTGCCCATTATGATGCAGATCCACCCCTCTTCTCTCACCCTTTGATTAAGCAAGTCTTCAGAGGGGCCTCTTATATCAGGCCTCCCAGAAGACCTCTTACTCCTCCCTGGGACCTGAATTATGTGTTGGAGAAACTAACCTTACCTCCTTTTGAACCTGCCACTTCAACAGAATTGAAATACCTCCTGGAAGACTGCCTTCCTACTAGCTATCACTTCAGCCAGAAGGGTCTCAGAACTTCAAGCTGTCATGGGTGTTGAGCCCTTCATAATTTTCCATGCAGAGAGAGTCTCCCTGAGGAATAATCCCTCCTTTATGCCCAAGGTGGTATCTGATGTGACCCTTAACCAGGCCATACACCTTCTTTCCCAACCCTCATAACAAGGGGGAAAGAATTCTACATTCACTAGACATGCACAGACAACTCTGATACTATCTGGACCTCACTAAACCATTCAGAAACACTGACCAGCTGCTAGTAAGCTTTGCCCCAGGGACAGAGGGGAAGCCCATCTCCAAACAAACCATTTTCAAATGGATCTCGCACTGTATCCATTTTTGCTACAGACCCATCCCTTAGTCGATCCGTACCCACTCCACTAGAGCAACCTCCACTTCCACTACCTTCCTCAGATGAGTACCTACCAGGGACATTTAGGAAGCGGCCTCATGGACCTCTGTTCATACCTTTACAAAGCATTACCACCTACCTCTCTTTTCTAAGTCTAGGGCAGGGTTTGCCTCTGCAATTATGCAGGGCCTCCTGACCCATACCTAGGACTGTACCTATCCTTCCACCCTTTGCCTCAACTTTGGGAATCCTCCCATAGGTGATGACTGCAGCAGTGAAACACGAAGAACATAGTACAGTTGTGTGCACTTACCATAAATGTAGATATTCAAATGTATTTACTTCATAGGTTCATAGGTTCATACTAGGCTATCTGCCCAAGGGCATTTATAAGCCTAGCCCATAGTTATGTGGCTTTCGCCACCCCTTTAGTTTGAATAAAAACTATGCCTATCATTTTGCTGTGCCTCTGTCAAGCAGTGACACTGAAGTAATCCCTGGGGTATATCTGCAATCTCCCATCCATTGGTCAAGATTCCTCTTGAACAAGGCCAGAGAGGTGCTCTGCCTCACATGTACGGGGATTTTGTTCCACAGCATAGGGAGTCTCTGGGTGATGAATCTGTCCCTCCAGCACGTTCTATTTATAACCGTGTCAAGGTTTAAGTCTCCGCCCTTGTGGTTCTGAGGGATCTAGATTTTTGAGGTGAAGCATATTCATCAAATCTGGGTTTGACATGGCCTTATATGTCAGGCACAGGTCACCTCTGAGCAAGCGGTATGAGACTGAATAGAGCTGGAGTTCTTTCAGTCGGGCAGCATAAGACATATTTTTGAGACCCTTTATCCTTTTGGTGAGGAACTTTTGGGGCCTTTCAAGCTGCAGCAGGTGTCTGGTCAGATACATTCGAACGGGCATTGTACTCAATCATAGGTCTAATGAGTGATGAGTACAGGGCGCCGATGACCTCCCTTGATCTAGATGTGAATCCCTTCATGATCAGGTGGGCGATATAGAAGGTTTTCCTAACTACTTTAGCAACATGAGTGTCAAACGAAAGGCTACTTGTCAACCTGGGTCCCCAGATCCCTGATGACTTTTTCTGTGCTCAGTGGATTGCCACCTATATGGTAGCTAGGGGTAACCTTGTTTTTCCCGAAGGGTATGACTGTGCATTTTTTGGCGTTTAACTTCAGGCCATGGCTCTGGCACCAGTTATCCATTTCTGTGAGGCCCTTCTGGAGGATATCTGTGTCAGATGTGTTTTCGACTATGGCCCAGTTTGCAGTCATCTGCAAACTTTGTCAGCCATAACCCTCCTGTGTTTGCTTGTACTTCAGAAAAGTAGATGCCGAACAAGAGTGGACCCAGGACTGAGCCCTGTGGGACACCACTTGTGACAGGCTTTGAGTCTGACATGGCTCCAGCAACTCTGACCCTGTGGGTTCTGTCACTTAGCCAGTTTGCAACCCATCTTGTGATGTATGGGTTTACATTCAAGCTGATGAGTTTTTCGATGATACCTGAGTGGGGTATTGTGTCAAGGCCTTTGCCAGGTCGAGGTAGGCTGTATGGACTGCCTTTCCCTCATCAATGGCCTTGGTGACTGTCTCGAAAAAGTCATCCAAGTTTAAGAGGCAGGATCTGCCTTTGACAAAGCCAAACTGGGTTGGATCCAAAGTCTGCAAGTTCCCTATGTCTTTATTTATGAGTTCCATTATGATCCTCTCCATGGCTTTGCAGATAAGGCTTGTCAAGCTAATGGGGCGGTAATTTCCAGGGTCTGTGGAGGCACCGCCCTTATGAAGTGGGACCACAGTCGCCATGCGCCACTCCTTGGGTACGTATCCTGAGGTGTAGTCTTGGTTTCTCTCCCTACATCCCCTATTTCACTTCTTCCCCTAAGGGGACACATGCTTCCCAAGGTGGCCCTTAGCCACCAGGACCACGTCTCTCTTTTCCCTTGTGCTTCTGATGGGTTAGAGCAAGAAAAACTGATGTAATGATGTCGGCTGCCTTGCTTTATAGTACTGATGACCTGACGTCAGACTACAGGTGACAGCAGCCAGCGCACAAAAACATTGGCTCTGGTATTTGTACCGGCCAAGGGCTACCACAGCAGGGATAACCCACAGGTGAGATGACTGCAACAGTGAATACACTCGAACATTTACATTTATGGTAAGTGTACACAAGTGTACTTTTTGGCTGCCTTGTATGTATTTTCCAATGCTTCTAAAGCTCCAGACTCTTGGCCCCCTGCTCCAAAGAAGCATGATAGATTCTATATGGTGCCTGAGGATTGCAAAGTTTTGTACAAGTTTTCTTCTGCTGACCCCTCAGTGGTGTCTATAGCCTCTGATAAGCCCTCTCAATTGCTTCCTTCTCCCAAGTTACTGCCCTCTGATAAAGATAGTAGGCCCATGGAAAGGATAGGCAAGAAAGTTTACACTTCTGCTACTTTGGCTTTCAGGGATGTTAATTATCAGACCCATATGTCCGGGTACTTATTGGCTGTCCTGTCCCAGGCTTGTCAGGTTATTTCTGATCTTCCAGACTCTGAGGGTAAAACTACTGCTCTTTCCCTGTTAGGGAATTCCTCTTAGGTGGCTCATTATTCCATCAAGTGTAGTTATGATGCAGCAGATGCTTCCTCTAGGACTGCTGCTTTTGGGTCAATGATGAGATATTCTTGGCTTCTGCTTCAACCTTTGCCTGATAATATTAAGGCTAAGTTGATGGATGCCCCTCTTGGTAATAAACACTTGTTTGGTGAAGTTGCTGCTGATGTGTTTGTCCCTTCAGGATACGGGCAAGGCTTTACAGGAAATTAAACGTGTTTGTTCCTCCTGTGCCTAAATTTCAGAGAAAGTACCCCATTAAGCCATCCTTTGTTCACAGGCACAGGGTGGCAAGTGAGCTCCTTCTGCTAAGGCTACTCAGACTTCAGCGCCTCAGAAGTCTCCTTTTTTAGATACATCAGGTATTATCTGCCTATCTTATTTTTCCCAGCAACTTTCCGCTTTCTCTCTCTCTCTCTGTCTCTCTCCCTTCCTGTTTAGCTGCAGATTAACTCAGGGTTCTTGGGTCCTGTCCATTGTTCGCCAGGAATATTTCTTGATTTGGAAGTCCCTTTTCCCTATTATGGTTACTCCTCAGCCCCCTCAGGAGCAACTCTCCTTTTTTTCAGGACCTTTTGACTCTGGGTACTATTAAAGAGATGCCTGTCTCCCAAAGGGGGAGGGGGTTTTACTCCAGGATGTTTCTAATACATAGAAAAGAGAGTACTTGGACACCAATTATAGACCTCTCTCATCTAAGCACTTTTTTGAAGGTGCATTCCTTTTGAATGTTGTCCCTTCAGACTTTGTTCCCTCTTTTGCTTCCTCAGGCTTATGTGGTGTCTCAGGATCTCAAGGATTCTTATCTCCGTATTCTGATCCATCCCCTTTTAAGGAAGTTATATTGCTCTGTTGCTTCCTGGTATTTTCAGTTCTCTGCTTTGCCCTTTTGCCTTTCTACTGCCCCAAGGGTATTCACCAAATGTCTCGCTCCTGTGATTGCTTTTTGCAGTATTCTGGGGATCCAACTATTTCCTTACTTGGATGACCTCCTGTTTTAGGCATCCTCTCCAAAGATCCTGTTACAAAATCTTCATTTTGCCATTTCCTTTCTGCAAAGCCTGGGGTTTGTGGTAAACTTCAAAAAGTCTTTCCTGACTCCTCCTCGGGACCAGGTTTTCTGTGGTGCAGGATTCAGATGGTGATTATGCTGGCATCCTTGCCTCCTCCCAAGGCCTTGACACATTTCCTTCTTTCAAACTCTTCTTCCTCTGACCTCTGTTACAGGCAGGGAGCTTCTGAGAGCTCTGGGATTCATGGCATCCTCCATCTCTATGCTCCTTCTGGCCAAACTCCACATGAGAACATTTCAGTGGTTTCTGAAGTCAGTTTGCCTTCAACATCCACATCCTCTAGAATTTGTAGTTTCTCTTCTATCTTGTCTCAAGAAAGAACTATACTGGTGGAGTCAGCAGTTGTCTGGAAATCCAGGACTCCCTTTTCACCCCCCCCCTCTTCCCTCACAGGAGTTGTTCACAGATGCTTCAGACGTGGGATGGGGAGCAGCTTTTGACTTCCTAAAGGTGCATGGGGTGTGGTCACCTTTTTAACAGAAAGAGCAGATCAGTGTCTGAGATGAGAGTTCTTCTGCTGGTGCTTTAGGCTTTTCATTCCCTTTTCTCCTCAGGACCTCTCAAGGTATTTACAGACAATACCACAGTGATGTGGTATGTAAACAAATGGAGGGGGGAGATCTTGTCTTTGCCAGTTGGCACTCCTGGTGTGGGATCTTGCTATCCAGTATCAAGGGACTGTTCAGGCAGTTTACATTCCCTCAGGTCCAAACATTGTGGCAGACACTCTGAACATGGTTGTAACTCAATCCCATGAATGGATGCTTCACAGTGATGTGTTTCTGGATATTGTCAAACAGCGGGGTTCTCTTCAAATATATCTAGTTGCCTCCCCTGTGAACAGACAACTTCCTCTATTTTGTGCCAGAGTCCCAGGTTCTTTGGTTTGGAAGGTGTATGCCCTATCTTTTTCTTAGAAGGAGATGTTTCTTTATGCTTTCCCCACCCTTCCCCTCATTCCAAAAGCCCTGGTAAAATTCAACAGGATGCTCCCAAAATCTTGTTGGTGACTCCCTTTTGGCAGATACAGTATTGGTTCTCTCCTGTTCTGCATTTAGCCAAGGACAATCATCACAAGTTACCTCACAAGGTGGACATACTCGCACAAGACGGTGGATCTCTCATTCATCACCACCTGTCCACTCTTCAACTGACACTGTGGGCGATATGATTTTGTTTCCACATAGACACCTTTTTCTGAGGACTTGCTCAGGGTGCTGCAGGAAGCCAATACTAGGATATCCAACTTATTCAAATGGAAGATGTTTTCTGTTTGTTGTCTTGTAACCTGGATCCACTTTCAGTGGATGTTCCTTTGGTTTTCTGTTATCTGTGTGAATTGCTCAATGCTGGGATGGCTTATTTTTCTGTTAAGGCCCACTTATTGGCTATATCTGCTTGTCTGCCTTTATCTTTTCCTTTAGCTTTTAGATTTGAGGCTACACAATTACTGAAAGGCATCCTAAATATTAGGCCTCCCAGAAAGCCTGTTCCTCCTTCCTGGGATCTTAATTTTGTTTTGGAAAAATTAACTTGGGATCCTTTTGTGCCTGCAGTGTGCATGTTCTTTTGTTAGCCCTTACCTCTTCCAAATGGGTGTCTGAGCTTCAAGCCCGTATAGCTTGTCCTTTTTTGGTGTTTCATAAAGCCAGGTTGTCCTTGCATACTAATCCTTCTTTCATGCCCAAGGTGGTGAATGTGTGGTCCCTTAGTCATTCTGTTCATTTGCCCACTTTTTTCCTTTCTCCACAGTCTGCTAGTGAGAAGGTGCTGCACAAATTGGATGTGCATAGACAACTCGAATTTTATTTGGATAAGACTATTAGAAAATGTGATCAGCTGTTTGATAGCCAAGAAGAAATAGTTTGCTTGGATACAGCTAATCTGAATGACCTGGGATCTAATGTAAGGAAACAAACTCTATTTATTTTTGTTATTCCTTTATTAAGAGCCTTCCTTGTTCTGTTAAGGCTTGTGGCTTCCTTTGGTGCTTTTTTGGGTTTGGATACTAAAACTATTCTTGAGGCATCTACCTGGATTTCTGTGCATACATTTACCAAGCACTACACGTTGGATTGAATCTCCAGAGCTAGAGCTGGCTTTGCTAGAGCCATCCTTCATGGCTTCTTAGAGAGCTATGCTTGGTCCTTCCTCCTCCCAAGTTTCTTCCTCAGCTTTGCACTCTCCCTAATGTAATGAATACAGCAACAGTGAAATGGGAGGATATAGTACAATTATGTAAAATCTTACCATAATGGTAGATGTCATTCTCTTCACTGTTGCAGTATTCACTACCTCCCTCTACCCCCTGGTCCATTTCTCTTTTGGATGTACTAGTTACCTTCTCATGTCCTTGGACTGGCGTTCTTACTGGGGCTGTTATTTCTGAGGATGGTACATCTGGATGTCACCTTTATGCTCTGTTACACAAGGAGCAGGTGTGTAACATATGGCGTACCTTAAAGCGGCTTAAAGGCTTTGGTATACTGGCCAAATGTTAGGCCTGCCTTGGCAGGGGACCCCTAATGAATACTGCAACAGTGAAGAAAGGGACATCTACCATTATGGTAAGATTTTACCCAACTGTACTTCATATCTGTAGCAGGATACAACTCCTATAGATAAGGCTACTGCAGCAGTGATCTACTGTTATGGTAAGTTTACTTGCACAACTGTACTTTATCGGTCCTTGGTAGAGATGGTAGTTTCTAACCTGCAGTCCAAAATATGCTTGATCTCATTTTGCACTGTTGCCTTCCCCTCTTCAGTTATTTGCTCCTAATACCTTGTGTGATGCCTAGACTGCGGTGGTGGTGCTGCGGTAGCATTGCCGCCTCACAGCAAGATGTTGTCCTGTTCAATTCTCAGCTAGAGCATCTTCTGTGTGGAGACATGCGTGAATGGGTGTACCTTCGTTGAAGGCTGTGCGTCAGGGCCGGCAACTCGGCACGTAAAAATCTACTGCCAATCATTAGCAGACTGGAGTTCCACTGTGGTGACCCTTAACCAGGAAAAGCCGAAAGACGCAACAACAACCACCTTGTGTGATGCCTGTGCCCTGGCCCAGCAATCAAGGAGCCTCAATCCTTACCACTAACACCAGTGAGGGGCGTCTCATATAGGAGGAAAGGATAACAAATCCACACAGTAAAGTGCAGTTTCCCTTAAGAGCACACAGAGATCGCAGTCAGTACAGGGCTGGTCGCTCCCTTGCTCTCCAGGTCCCCAATAAGACTCCCCACTCGCATAGCTACAGGGTCCAGATCTCAGCCTAGTGGGCAAGCTAAAACCTCCAGTACCCTCTCTGTCCAAACAGTGCTTCATGTCCCTGCCCAAGTAGCTGACACACACACACACACACACACACACACACACACACACACACACACACACACACACACATACACTTTGAGAAGAGTTTATACAACAACACAGACACTCCTGGGGATAGCTGGCACAGGTTTTCCAGCTGTGCCCCTTTTCCCAGACTGTACGGTAGTACCAACTGCCACCACCCACTAATACTTATCAGCTACTCAAAGGCCCTTAAAAGGGTGTCCAATTATTACTGTGCAATATTATTATCCAATTGGTAAGTGTGACTGAACAGTCAAGGCTTATTATCATTATATACATGCAATGTACTCTAGAGCTTAAATTAACTCTACATAAAACAGCCACAGTTGAAAGTTTTAAAAATGTTTAATAAAAACACAAGACAATATTTCTTACTACACAGTGCTAGTCAAGAGTTCAGAGATCACAGAGAAATACTTAAAATAATTCAGTAGTACAGTTCTAATATCATAGAAAAACACTTAGTCTAATCTTTCTATTTTCTAGCTATTTCTAAGAGAAAACATAAGTCTAAGATAAACTTGCATATAGAGCAAGGCAGTGCTGATGAGTCTGGATGGTCAAGACAAAAATGCTTAGTACTCTCTGATTCCCTCTGTTTTTAAAATCATATTCCTGGTTCACATTACATTATTCTTCACACTTCCCTGGGTTCACAGGCTAACAGAAGCTACATTTTCATTCTTCACCTCTGGGCAGAAACCAGAGCGATAAAGGACATTTATGCATGCAAATTCTGGCCATTAACTCTGGCCTTAAAACAATAGCAATAATTCCTTCATCTAGACTGGCCAGAGCCGTGTTTACATCAAAGGGTCACAACATGCTTTACTTGGTCAGTTGAGTGCACTGTTGTTGCATTTTTTTTAGTTCCACATGTATCACTATTTTTACCATTTAAGACAACAAGCCTGTAGTTTACATTAATATTTACAGATGACAGAATTATCTGGCTAGGCTGGCAGCCTTCACCAATCTTCACCCAATCTTCACACCTTGGTTCCTTTGCTATTTTTTTTCTATAAATTCCATATTCCTGCTTACAGTCATCACTGATGGTAAAACCTCCCTTCTCTCTTTCCATTTTTACTTATTTCTTAGCATACTTTCTGCTACTTTATGAATATGATATTTTGTATGGTGGTAGTGGTTGTCCTCCTTCCTGTCCTTTACCAATGCCTCTAAATAGAAAGCAAATAAAGGAGGAAGAGGACACCCCCTATCTGTTTCATGTGTCCAAACAGCTTCTGAGAGAGTGACCTCCCACCTTAATTATTTCCTCTCATCCATTATGTACTACTGATTAACCCTGTCCTTCTGTCAAGGAATGGACATGACACCATTGCCCTACTTATAAAATCCCAGCTGACTCTATCAGATGAGTTATTTGCATCAAGCTCAATTAACAATGGCAGCAGTTTCTTACACTCTGCTTCATGTTGGGTCATCATTGTGCTATGATGATTGTCTCCCCTCCACAAAGCCACACTGACTTTATCAATTTTGGGAACATATTTGCCATTCACTTAGCTAGTATAGACATAAGCACTTTATAATCATGATTTATATGAAGATGGGTCTTTGGATAATACATTCACTGAAGGTTTTCATCCAAGATGCTGGTACTAGCCCCTCACCTTTTTCTTTTTTTAATATTGTTACGGAAAATATTGTAGATCATAACTTTCATCCTTCCCAAATTCCTTAGGAGTATCATCTGTTCCTGGAGACTTCCCTGTTGATTAAATTATACAGCACAATTTTTATCTCTTGTCTTCCTATATTGACTATTAATTTTTGAGCATAATAAAATCTACATAAATATTTCCATTTTTGCCTTTTCTTGGTTTCCATGTTCCTCTGCTTTATACAAATTTTCCTAAAATTTCTGAAATATCTCTAATGCCGCTATAGGATCTCTGGTTATGTTTCTTGTTACAGGCTGTCTACGTTTAGCAATGACCCATTTTACTTTCTGTTGCCTAAGGTATAGTGCTAAAAGCATTTGTGCTCAAAAGTTATCAAACAATAATTGCTTAACAATGATCCTTTCTAAACTCATGCATGTTGTTCAGATACTCCCTTATTTTTATTTTAGCACTTTGCAGTTGCTCCTCCTTTAATCTGGGATTTCCCTTATTCTGCAATACAACCTCTTTGTCAAAAACTCTAAATAATTCCTATTACTTTTTCCTGTTATTTCTGTCATGGTTTAAACTCCATTTTAATTTTATTCCATTCACTAGGTATCTCTTCTGAAGACATTTCTGTCAGTCCTAATAACTCCATTTCTACTGCACATTTCTCATATTCCTCTAATAGATTTGTAAGAAAGTAGCAGTGTCTCATTTTTACTTCATTACCTTGCATCTTTGTCTGAGCTTTTATTGGTGCGTGATCTGAAATAGATTGTGTCAAAGATTTCAATTAAATGCACATGTTCCTGTGAAATATAATTTCTATCCAGTGTAGCCCAGTTATTGTACCTTGGAGGATAGTATATACATTTATACCCTTGGGAGGATATCTAAATTCTGTATTCACATCTTCCATAACAAACATTTTTATATATTCAGAAATATATCCTTTTTTAATATTTCCCTTCTAGGTCTCCTGATATATCCTCATTATTGCAGATCCCTATAATAATAATTATATCATCCCTGCTGAAAATGCTTTTCTCAAAATTCTCTTAAATGGCATAACAGTTTTAGGTGGAATATGAATAACATGACAGTGTAATCCTCTTCTACAAGTAATCCCTTACTATCACAAATCAACCATTTCTGCCTTTTTTTTCCCTTCCTCTATCACTATTGGAGGCCTTCTAGTGATCAGTATTGTTACTCACCTTCTCCTTATTCTCTAATATTTTGCTGAATGTCCACCTTGCAGTCCCTTCTTTGTCAAATTCACATACTCATTTCTGTCTAAATGCATCTACTGCAACTTTGCTATTTGCACTTTGCACTTCTAAATGTAACTCGGCACTCACTACATTTTGTCAATACCTGTAAGGACAGAGTAGCCATTGTTCATAGCTTCATAGGGTGATACTAGGCTATCTGCCCTAGGGCATTTATAAGCCTAGCCAGAGTGTGTTTGGCTTTTGTCACCCTTTTAAATTAGTTGACTGTGCCTCTGTATAGTAGGTCACAGAAGGTAGCCCTTTTAAGGTTAGTTTACTGTACCTCTGTCAAGCAGGGGCACAGAAGACATCCCAGGGGTAAACTTACGATCTCCCATCCATTTGTCAAGATTTCTCTTGAACAGGGTCAGTGAGGGGCTCTGCCTAACATAGATTGGGATTTTGTTCCAGAGTGAGGGGAGCCTCTGGGATATGAATCTGTCCCTCCAGCATGTCCTATTTATTTCTGTGCTGAGGTTCAAGTTCCTGGAGTGTGTAGCTCTAAGGAATTTGGATTTCCTGAGGTGAAGCATGTCCATTAATTCTGGGTTGGACATGGCCTTGTACGTCAGACACAGATCGACTCTGAGTAGGTGGTACGCAACTGAGTAGAGCTGGGGTTTCTTTAGCCGACCTGCATAGGGCATCAGTTTGAGCCCCTTTATCCTCTTGGTGAGATACTTTTGGGGTCTTTCCAGTTGCTGCAGGTGTCGGGTAAGGTACATCCCAAATGGGGCATTGTATTCAATTATGGGCCTGATAAGTGATGAGTAGAGGGGCGCAATGACCTCTCTTGATCTAGATGTGAACCCTTTCGTGATAAGGTGGGCTATATAGAAGGTCTTTCTAACCACTTTGGCAACGTGATTGTCAAAGGAGAGATTGCTGTCTACTTGGGTCCCCAAGTCCCTAATTACTTCTTCCGTACTTAATGGATTACCACCTATGTGGTAATTTGTGGGCACTTTGTTTTTCCCAAAGGGGATGACTATGCACTTTTTGGCATTTAGCTTTAGGCCATGGCTCTGGCACCAGTTATCCATCTCTGTGAGACCCTTCTGGAGGATGCTTGTGTCAGCCGGAGAGTCTATTACGGCCCCCAGTTTGCAATCATCTGCTAACTTGGTCAGCCATAGTCCACCCGTGTTAGCCTGTACCTCGGAGAAATATATACCGAACAAGAGAGGTCCCAGGACTGAGCCTTGTGGGACGCCACTTGTAACTGGTTTAGAGTCTGACATGGCACCTGCTATTCTGACCATGTGGGTTCTATCCCTGAGCCAGTTTGCAACCCATTTTGTGATATAGGGGTTGATATTTAAGCTGGTGAGCTTATTTATGATGCCCGAGTGGGGTATTGTGTCGAAGGCTTTTGCGAGGTCCAGGTAGGCTGTGTGGACTACCTTCCCTTCATCTATGGCTTTGGTAACTGTTTCAAAGAAGTCAACCAGGTTCAAGAGGCAAGATCTGCCCTTAACAAAGCCGAATTGGGTAGGATCCAGTGTCTGGAGGTTCCCAATGTCTTTGTTTATGATTTCCATGATGATACACTCCATAGCTTTTCAGACCAGGCTAGTCAGGCTTATAGCGTGATAGTTTCCGGGGTCTGTTGTGGCACCACCTTTGTGGAGTGGGACCACTGTTGCTGTATGCCATTCCTTGGGTACATATCCTGTAGTAAGGCTGAGATTGAACAGTGACTTTATATGAGGGTTTAGTTCTTCTTGGAGCTCGTGTAAGAAGCAGCCCGGGACACCGTCTGGTCCCATTGATGCTGTGTTTTTTGCTTTGGAGAGGGCAGCTCTCACTTGTGCATCTGTGATCTCAGGAAGGCTACACTCTGTTGGGATAGACATTTGCTCTTTTGGGGGGGGGGGGGTTTGTACTGAACCTTTCTGCCAGGATGTTGGCAATGTCTGTGGGTTCAGTGTATTTTTTGTCATTTTGCACTAACTCAGAGCATATCTGGGAGTTGCCTTCCAGGTTTCTGACATAACTAAAGAAGGCCTTGTGATTATCTTTAGTGTCTTGTGCAATATTTCTTTTGAAGCTGGCCTTAGATGATTTTATGAGGGATTGTAGTTTTTTGCTAGTACTGATCAGAAACGCCTTCCCTTTATGGGATTTTGCTCTGTCATGTAGTAGCTTCTGTTGTATAGCTTATTTATGGCCTGGGTCCACCAGGTCTCCTGTCTTTGGAGGAGTGAGTCTTGGTTTTATTTAGGATACATGCTCCATGCATTTCTGTAGGTGTCCATAGAATGCTTTTGTAAAGGATTCTGCATTTTGGGCCGTATTTTCCACTGGCCCAGGGGCTTTGAAGGATTCCACCTCGGTTTTGAGAAGTGTGGTTTGCTTTTGAGAAGTTCTTCACCGTGGTTTTCTTGGCTAGGGGTGGAGGCGGAATATGGATGTCCAGTGAGATTTGTTATGGTCTGATCTTACCAATGAGGGGTATACCTCTGGTGTGGAACATAGAGACCCCATGTTGGTGATGACCAGATCCAATATGTTTTCCCCTCTTGTGGGAGTGGTGACCAATTGCTCCATAGCATTTGAGATTATAAATTCTAGGAACCATTGGGCAGGTGTGTTTGGGCTTGAGTTGTTTTCCCAATCAATGTTTGGGTAGTTGAAGTCACCCAGTATAATGGTGTTTGGAGAGACCTTCATATTCTCCAGTGTTCTCAGGAAAGCCGAGTGAGGTTCCTGTGTTTGGGATGGTGGTCTGTAGCAGGCTACAAACTGAAAGGCAGTTTTGCCCACTGTTAGTTGCACATCGATGGTCTCCGATGCTTCATGCAGTGCCACTAACACAGAGGTGTGGGTATCTTTGATAAATATGGGTACTCCCCCTCCTTTTGTGGTTTGGTCCGAGTTTTGGTGCCGGAACGCATGGTATGAAGTATAACCTGTTAGTGCTGGGGTGCTCTCAGGAGCCTTGAACCAGGTTTCTGTTACTGCACAGATATCAATATTTTCCCTACTGAGGAGAGTCTCGAGTGCGTGCATCTTGAGGTTTAGACTTCTGGCGTTGAGCAGCATTACCCTTAGTTTTTTTTTCTTTGTGTTGTCTATGGAGGTGGGTTTGTCTTTTGAGCATTGCCTAAAAAAGGCACTATGGGGGAGGCAAGAGTCTTTGCCAGTATTCGAAAACCCAGGGGTGACAGGTGCAAGCCATCCCTAGCGAAGCATCGTGGCTTGTCAAGCATATCATCCCAGGCTGACAGAGACTGGATCCCCTTTGAATGACACCAATACTTTAGCCAATTGTTAAAATTGATCATTTTGTCTTTATACTGTGTCATCATTCTTGGTGAGGGTAAGATGCTACTCAAGGTCAGGGTCATACCCGCCTGGGCTACATGATCAAAGAGCTCCTCTGTCTTTTTTCATGTAGTCCAGGGAGGTATGTCTCAGGTCATTCACACCAGCATGGACAATGCCGGAGTCATATTTGTACTTGCTTTGGAGTGACCTGAGTGCTTGCGTTATGTGGCGGATCCTGGCACCCGAAAGGCAGCTTACAGTGACCTCCTTGTTCAGCCTGGTGAGTGGGACGTCAGTGTGTCTGACAACAGAGTCACGTATTACAAGTGTATTAGGTGTGTTGTTTAGCCTTAAGGGCTGTGACTGTGTGACACACTGACTTTGTGAGCTATGTGCTACGTGGGTATTTTGTGGTAGGGGTTGCTTAGATGTCTGATTTGGAGGTCTCTGCTGCTTAGGCAGATTTTTATTTAGAGCCTCCGAGTATGTTTTTGTGTGTTTGTGTGTGGTTTGCTGATCTATGTGAGACTGGATTTGTGGTGTGTGCGGTTACCTTCTCCTCCTGACAGGCTGTGCCAGTACTGGGTTGAGAGAGCTTAGCCTCCAGTTTGGCTATATAGTTGCATCTGTCACATATATTTGAGCTTGTTGGGAGGAGGAGAGGGTGGTCTGTATACATAAGGCAGTTGTAACATTGCCTCATGATTCCCAGATTCACCAGCTGGACTGGAGATTAAACCCAAAACTGACTTTTGGACATGCCTGAATAATATAGGGAACTACTTATTGACTGATCAGAAAGAACCAGTAGGGAGCAAGTGCTTAAAAGGAGTATAAGAGGATGTAGTGCTTAAGTTTATTTGTGTTTACCTATGAGATTACTTATATAAGCAAGTGCACAGCTTTAGAATGAAAATAGAGTGCTTATTTTGAGATTTAGAGCAGTTCTAAGGGAAAAAAAGTGAAGAGCAGACTTTGTGGAGCCGGGAATAGTTTAAACCTGTTTAAGCAGCGCTGCCCGACACTGCTCTGTGCGCAAGACCGCGCAAAAAGAGAGTTGCAGGGTTTTAAGAGACAGGGATCAAGGATTTTAGAATTGACCCAAAATGGCCAATAAAACTACAGCTTCTAGGCAGTAACCACTCCTACAGGGACAGGCAGGCTGCTCAGTGTGTTAACCACTGCCACTGGTGAACACAGAGACTTCCCTTTAGCCCAAGCAAGCACTGGCCTCCAAGAAACTTACAAATGGTTCAGAACAGCAAATCTGTAACTGAACTTTCTTAAATTTCAGAAAGTGGGAAAAAAAGCAAGATATTTTTTTTTTTTTAGTTTAAAGGTAGCAGAGATGCACAAGTAGCAAAATAGTCAGAACAGTGCAATAAATGACCCCACACTTGAGTGCTAGGCCAGAGTCAGGTAAAATGCAATTTTAAGAAAAATAAATGATTTTAAATTAAGTGCAACACAGGAAATGCAGTAAACAGGCTCTAGATGTGTTCTAAATACTGTTTCTAATACATATCAACTTTAGCAAGCCGGAAAATGCCAAAACGTAGGCGGCAAAGCAGTAATTTTAAACAAAAAATCAGAAGAAAATACTTAAAATCTCAAAAGTGGCTCCTTTTTTCTCTTAGCGTTTTCTCCCCTTGGTAGGTGCTTCAGCAACAACTATCAAGCCTGGAAAGACCTCTATTACTCCCTCCTGTTATACATAGCATTTCTTTTGAATGAATACTTTTTACTTTTGACTTGACCACAAATTATTTGGCAAGTTGATCTCTTATTTGGTTGCTTCCTGTCATTTATATTTTAACCTGTCACATTTTTCAAGACTCTCTGCTTCAGTGAAAACACTCAAACAAAATATTAAATAGACTTCCAGCGCCCCTGTCCCCTTTTAACGTAGAACAGATACAATTAAAAAAAAAATCAAGTTTACCACTCTAGGTACAAGCAGTTGCCCTGAATCAATGGTTGCACCCACAGACATCGCCTAAGCTGAAATTATTACCCTTACTAAAATGAATGTTGGAGCCTATGTTCCCACATGCACTAATTGCTATCTGTTCTTTTCTTCTCTCTCTCTCTCTACTTCTTTCCCTGATGTGAAATACAGCTTATATTCTTTCACTATATATTAACTTTAACCTTAAGAAAAAGTGCACTGGCTACTTGTAAATAAAATAATTATGTGCATTGTTTTGTTAAATTGTATTAAAGTACTAAGGCTGCTGGGGAGGCAACCAGTTATAAATCACTTCACACAGTTTCAAACTTATTTTATTTTTACTAAACTGTTTACAAATGTACCTTTAAATTATAGTGTACCGTGTATAATTCAGACCTCCATGTTTAATTCTTTAATCCTACAGACTTCTCATTTCCATGTAAAAGTAATTGGTACAAAAAAGAAAAACTAGTGACTTTGCAGATGCATGAAAGAATATTTGTAAATTTTGCCCTGAGCAGACTGTTCTGATCTCTGCCTCACAGCAAGAGGTTTTCCGGTTTGATCCCCGGCTGGGGTGCCTTCTGTGTGGAGTCTGCATGTCCTCCCTGTGGTCGCATGGGTTTCCTCCGGGTGCTCCGGTTTCCTCCCACATCCCAAAGACATGCTGTAGGTGGATTGGACACTCTAAATTGGCCCTAGGTGAGAGCGTGCGTGCATGTGTATGCCTTCTGTGGAAGGTTGGGCGCCGGGCTGGCAACTCGACACTGTAAAACTCCACTGCCAGTCATGAGCGGACAGGTGATCCGCTGTGGCGACCCCTGATCGGGAAAAGCCAGAAGAAGACGACGACTGTTCTGATCTCTGATGATTAATTACTTGTACCTGTAGACTTTTTGTTTCACACTGAAAGCCTTTACTAATAGGAAGAAACAGCTAATGACCTTAGCATACAAGAAAGAACTACAAATGTCTGTGTCTTTCCTTCATTTTATCTTACTTTAATGCCCATTTGCATAAAAGACCTTTGTCAGTAGCTTAAGCCAAGAGCATCATCTAGATATCTACCTGTATAAAAACAGGAAATGATCTTATTTATGTATATGTGATCAATGCAGTTTTACATCCCCCATCCTAGAAGCCCAAGATCACAGCATTATAGTAATCTAAACTTGCTTCCATCTGGTCTTTCTTGCCTTGTTGCAGTATAAAGCCTGGATACCTTACTAAGAAAAAAAGTACTTTCTTGTGGTAATATCTTTACTATATTATAAGATTCATCCACATCTCATTTAAAATACTTTTGATCAGTTATGGAGAATTTGTGATGGTTTTAATTCCCACCCCCACATGTGGTACATAATATAATTCAGGGCCAATTGTTTTGGGTGGCTAGGAATAACTACTACTGTACGATTTGAAGATGGCCTTTAGTGGTTTAAAAACGATGATGCGGTTGTTCTGTGTATAAAACAACACACCGCTGATATTGTAGAAGACATAAAATAGTGAGGAATCGTATTGTTTCCACATTTCTTATAGTTGGCAAGCAAATTGGACATAACAGGATGACTCTTCATAAAATGAAGTAGAAAATATGAGGATGCAGAAAAAGCCATTTCATAATCAAACTAACAATACTAAAGTACTGAAAGAAAAGTACTCGTGACCAAAGTAGATCAGTGAATTTTTTTTTTGTCCACAAATTGCTTTTCTTCAAAATCTGAACAGTTAGTTTCTAAAGGACTTGCTCCACTGAAAAAAAAAGTGTCAGAGATCCTCAACTTGAATGACTGACTTTGACTGCTCAGATTTTGAAGAAAAGCAATTTGTGAGCAGGGACTTCATGTATTGCACCAATGGTTTAGGTTGTGTTTGAAAAGGGTCAGAGAGGAGCTTTGTTTCACGTGAATTGAAAGCTTGTTCCAGAGATGTGGCAGTCTCTGGAAGATGTATGTATCTCTCCAGCATGACCTGTTCATGTGACATATAGCTTAAGATCCCTGGAGCTTGTGACCCTCCTGCAGTTTGATTAATGAATGTGTAGCATTTCCATCAGGGTGGGTCAGAGGCTGCTCTAAGCCAGGCAAAGATACCCCTTATCAACCAGTAGGACACGGAATGCAGTGATAGGGCTTTCAGTCTTTCAGTGCAAGACTTGCTTGCAGGTGTCTGGTGAGGTACATGTAAAAGGGAGAATGTACTCAATTATTGGTATGATGAGGGCCTAGTATAATGGAATTTTAACATCCTTACTTCTAGATGTGATGCCTTTACTTACAAAATGTGCCATATATAAGGATTTCCTTACTACTGTGGATACGTGGTGGTAAAAGTTCAGATTGCTATCAACCTGCGTACCCAGATCACGTACCACTGGGTCTACACTGGGGGGAGGGGTGCTGTCTATAATGTAATTAGCAGGGATGTCAGTTTTCCAAAATGGAATAATAATGCATTTCTGTGTGTTTAGCTTTAATCTGTGACTTTAGCACCAATTATTTGTCTGCATTAACCCTGTCTGAAGTATATTAACATTGTTGGGGAGCTCTGTGATTGTGCCACTTTGCAGTTGTCAGTGAACTTGGTCAGGCACAGGCCATCTAAGTTTGCCTAAACTTCTAAGAAACAAATTCTGAACAGTAAGGGTCCCAGAACAGAACCCTGTAGTATGCCACTGGTGACTGGTCTTTTGCTACAGCTGAAGTCACCCACTTTGACAGTATGTGTCCTTTCGGTGAGCCAGTTGCTACAGGTGAAGTCACCCACTTTGACAGTATGTATCCTTTCGGTGAGCCAGTTGGCTACCCATCTAGTAATGTAGGGGTTAATTCCCAATTGAGAGAGTATCTCTATAATACTTGAGTGGGGGATTGTGTCATATTCCTTGGTTAGGTCAAGATGGTTGGTATGCACTGCCTTTCTGTCTCCCATGGCCTTGGTGACTTTTTCGAAGAAGTGAGCCATGTTTAACAGGTCTGATCTACCAGAGTTTGTAGATTACCTATGTTCTTGTTAATAAGGTCCATAATGATCCTTTCCATGGCCTTGCAGATGAAGCTGGTCAGTCATATCATCCTGTAATTCCCAGGGTCTATTTACAGTCCCCATTTGAGCAGAGGGATAACTGTTGTTGTTCTCCATTCTGCTGCAACATAGCCAGTTCACAGGCTGTGGTTAAACAGGGATCCAAGTGGGTCTGCTAGGTCATGTTTTAAGTTATTTAAAAGGCAACTTGAGATGTTGTCTGATCCCATCGATGCTGAGTTTTTGGCCTTGGAGAGTGCCAAGATGACCTGCTCTGTTGAGATAATAGGCTGAGAAATGGTGGCTGGTATACTTTGGGGGAATGACTTAAAGGCACAAGGGGTAAAGTTTGCTCCAAATCTGGCAGCTAGCAAGTTGGCAATTGTCTCTGGTTGAGTATGGGTGGTGCCATTCAGAACCAGTTCAGTGCATAACTGAGTATTCCGTTTTAGATTTTGGACATAGTTAAAGAATGCCTTATGATTAGTGTTAGCTAGGGAGGCTATTTTTGCTTCGTAATTAGCTTTGGAGGACTTGGCAAGATCTCTAATTTGTTTTTTAAGCTAGAGAGGGATTTCTTCCTTTGCTGAGCCATTTCCCATATGATCTGAAGTAGTTAACTTCATTTTATCTGCAACCTGTGGGCATTTGGATCCATATCGGATACGAGCCAGCAACTTATTTTCTAGCATCTGCTCCGAGATCCTCCCCCTACCCATAATGCACCACCACCTCCTATCTTCCCCCAGACCTCGTTTGTCACACCATAGTGAGCACCGCGGTCTCCTTTGCTCTGAGCTTCAGGGATTGTAAGTGTGTTTACTTCAATCTTTCTGGGTGAAAGTGGTCGTTAGTTTTCCCTTCCTCCCCATTTAGTGTACGCTGTTCATCTGTTCTAGTTTAAAAAAAATAAAAAGTTTAGTAGTCTCTAGGCCCCCTTTCCGTCAGTGTGTGTGCTCTAGTGTGTTGTGCTTTCTCTTTCGGGAGTGGCTGCTAGTTTTGGGCTATGGCTGATCAGCCTAAGTCAGTCTTTAAAAAATGCACAGAGTGTGGCCATAAGCTCTCACCAGCTGATGGTCACACTCTGTGTGTAATCTGTTTGGAAGTGCCTCATTTATTGATTCAGTGTGCAATTTGTGCTGGTTTTAAACCTTGGGCCATCAGGGATAGGAAGGCCAAATTGGTTGCCAAGGGTCTTCTCCCTGCCTCCATGCTGGATTCTGCCATGACCTCCATCTCTGGTACTCCTGCCAAACCACCCACTCAGACAGGGACGCAAATTCCCACTTGTCCTGGTGTGAGGGAGGATAAGGATAAAGAAAAAGATAGAGAAAGACACAAGGAAGACAAAGAAAGGAAGAGGGATAGGCCTCGTAAGAGGTCTCCGGATAGGGAATCCTTCCCTAGTCCACCATCAAAGACTCTGAGACCAGCTTCTCCTAGGCTCTGCTCACCCCGTTTCTCGCCGGAGCTGATGGAGTCTTCAGATCTGAGGCCTACCTCACATTTGCTTCGCAGACCAGCCAGATCCGAGTCGGTCGCTTCTTCGCGATTGACTCTGAGCCTATCGGACTTGGACATGGACAGGATGATGCAGAGATTCATTCAAACCCAAATACAGATGGGAGTCTTGCCAGGCCCCTCTCCCTCTGGAGGTGGGACCTCCATGCCCTTCTTCCGTCCTATTTCTCCTTCCCCGATCCATGCAGCTGCTTCAGGGTTTTAGGATCCGAGACTATTTGGTGCTGGTAGCTCGGCACCGATGGTTCCTCCATCCTTGACTCCAGCTGTTACCTTGAGTTCCTCGGATCTGGCTAGTTCGGATCTGAGTGACTCTCGGAGCCGTGGACAGGGAGTCGGGCCCGAGGGAATGGATCCATCTTCAGCTCCGACCTTTTTGGATCTGAACCATTCCTTTGGAGCTCAGGCTACCCTTGCTTTGACTCCGATCCCCACTTTGGACCTGGGGAGAGCTTCTTCTTTGCTGGGTGCCAAGGAGGTGCACTCTCCTTTGGCATTTGAAGTGGTGGAGAGGGTTCTCTCCCAGGGATTGAGACCTCAGCCCATCTCCTCAGATTCCACCCAGACTCCACTGGATTTGGCGACGACTCCCTTCAACCTATCTCAAGGACAGCCCGTGCCAGAGGAGCCCCAGGTTATTCCCCTTGAGGAACCTCCCCCATGGCTCACTAGTCCACTGAAGAAGGCCTCCATAAGCACAAGTGCAAAAGGAGGCACTTGGACTCCCCTGAGTCCCTCACTACGGACACAGATTTAGATGGAGAAGGTTCCCCCAGGTCACCTCCCGAGGATGTCTCCTTTGGCGACATCATGGAGATCCTCTGCCAGAGAGGAGGTTGGTCAGCCCCGAAACCTTCTACGGATGAGTCCATGTTCCTGGAGGCTTTTGGCACAGGCCCATCTACTTCCTGGGTGTCCCCACCAACAGACCCCTTGGTGGATCTTATCACCACACAGGCATGGAAGGAGCCTGACACTGTAGAGCCGATCCCCAAATGCCCTGACAAGATTCCTTCTCCTCCCACGGACATACAACCTTAGTCTAAAGGAGTCCCCATTGACGCTATGGTGGCCGCAGCAGCCACCAAGAAGGAACTGGCGCAAGAGAGTTCCTCAGTCCACCCTCCGGACAAGGAGTCCAGGTCGGTGGATAGGTTTGGGAAGCACATTTATTCATCAGAGACCTTTTCCAACCGTGCGCTGAAATACTTGGCACATGTTATATACGGCTGCAGTGAGATCTTGTCTCAGAATTCGCTGAGTCTCCCCCAGAATCTGTATCGCAGCAGGACATACAACTGTTCTTTGTGAAGATGTCGACTCTCAAGTCTGCATCAAACATGTCCATGCACCTCCTTTCCCACGCCATGCAAGGAGCAGCTAGGACAGCTGGGACAGGCATAGCCATGAGGCAACACGCCTGGCTCAGGTTGTCAGTTTGCGGACCCTTTCAAGGCGTCATTTACTAATGCTCCCTATGATGATTCATCCCTTTTCAGGAAGACAGTACATGACACACTTGTCCAGAGTGTAAAAGATGGGAAGACTTTGTCTGCCATCAGGATCCGCTTCTCTAACCCTCGGTAATCCTTTTCTAGGAACCAAAGAGGGCAAAAGAAGATGTGGCTCCGGAAATTTCAGTTTTCCCAGAAGTTTCAGGACAACTCATCCCCCAGAGGCAGAGGGGGACAGGACCGACGCTGACCCAGAGTTAGAGGGAGTCCCAGGAATTTTGGATCTAGGGAACCTTTTTCTGACAGGCCCACGCAACAGCCCTGAGGGGGTTGCCCGACTGTCCTACTCTGGAGGCAGTCGGGGAGAGATTATCCTTGCACCCAGTGGAATGGGAGTCCATAACTGCAGATCGTTGGGTACTACAAATAATATCCAAAGGCTACACTATCCCATTTGTTGCCCTGCCAAGTGCTACAATACACCTCCCAGATGTCCCACCCACTCACAGGGAGGCCGCAGCTGTTAGAGGTTTCAAAGCTGATTCACAAACAAGCCATCCAACCGGTCCTCCTCGACCAGTCTGGATTAGGCATTTACTCCAGGTTCCTTTTAGTGCCAAAAAAGACAGGGGACCTCAGGCCCATTTTAGACCTGTCAACTTTGAACCTGTCTGTTGCCAAACAAAAGTTCTGGATGGTCACCCTACAGTCCATTCTACCCTATCTCCGAGAGCGTGACTGGATGTGGTCGTTTGACCTCCAGGATGCTTACTACCATATCAAGATCCACAGAAGCTCCAGGGGATTTCTTCGCTTCTAGCTAGGAGCCAGTCACTTCCAGTTCAGAGCTCTACCCTTCAGTCTCACCACAGCCCCCAGGGTGTTTGCCAAGGTAATAGCTCACCTGAGGCTTCAGGGAATTCAGGTATTTATTTACCTGGATGACTGGCTCTTCGCTGCATCTACCAAGCGTCTTCTTTATCTGGCCCGACACTACTTTCTTCTCTTGGCAGATCAGCTGGGGATTACAGTCACTGTTCACAAATCCCTTTTGCAACCTGTACACGTTCTAGATTTTATCGGGCACAGCTGGACACTTTGCAACTAAAAGTCTTCCTAACGCTAGACAGGATCTTAAACCTCAGGTACCACATTGCTCTAATCGTGGACCTCAGATTTCCAAAGGCGAGCAATGTTCTCCAAGCCCTGGGCTCCATGGCTGCTGTGATCTCTATTCTCCCCTGTGCACGCCTTCACATGCGGGTCTTCCAGTGGACTCGAGCTGTTCAGTGGTCTCGGCTAGACCTTCCCATGGATTTTCTGATAAGGATCAGTCACACCTGCATGATCTCTTTCCTTTGGTGGCTCCATTCACCGGATGTTACAGTGGGGGATGCCTTTTCGTGTCATCTCCATCCCAAGCCACAGTGATCACAGACTCCTCCCAACTTGGGTGGGGGAACACTGTTCAGAAAGGATGGTCCCAGATAGAGACTAAGTTGCACATAAATGTTCTGGAGATGAGGGCAGTGCTTTTAGCGTTGAAAGCCTTCCATGCTGTCCTTCCTCTGGGTACGATTGCAATTTAGAAAACATGTCGGTTGTCTGGTATATCAACAAGCAGGTGGGAACCAGATCTTACCCTCTGAGTCATGAGGCCATGAGATTGTGGGAGTGGGCGATTTCCACCGGTCGGTTTCTGATCGCAACGCACATCCAGGGACGCTCCAACATTTTAGCGGACATATTGAATCGGGCTTTTCTGATGCTGTATGAGTGGTCTCTGAAACAGTCAGTAGCGGAGGAGATATTCTTTGCATTAGGACAGCCTTGCTGTGATCTCTTCGCATATCCTTCCAACGCGAAGTGCAGCAAGTTCTTCTCTCTGATTCCCTCACCAGGGGATGCCCCTAAAGATGCTCTAGTCCATGTTTGCCCCCCCCCCCGGTTACTGTATGCTTACCCACCATTATCGCTCATTCCGAAGTTTCTTCAGAAAGCTTGCCAACTGGGGTGCAAAGCGATCCTCATTGCCCCATTCTGGCCGCGTCAAGTTTGGTTCCCCTTCCTTTGGTCTCATCTTCTAGCTCCTCCATGGATTCTGGATCCCTGCTCAGATCTAATCTCTCATCCTTTGGGTGCCTACCCTCCCAATCTGGACAGTCTCAAGCTGACAGCTTGGCTGCTCCAGTTCCCTTGATTGCCAGGACTCCCAGTCTTTCATTCCCTGTTAAATCTATACTAGTGGCTTCTCTTAAAGATTCCACTAGGAAAGTTTATCATAGTAAATGGAGACCTTTCTCTATGTGGGCCTCTCAGAGAAACCTGGATCCTTTTACAGCCCCTGTTCCAGCAGTGTTGGATTTCTTGACTAATGTTTTTCAGCAAGGAGCTAGTTCCTCCAGGGTGAAAGTACAGCTGGCAGCCATTTCTAATTTTCATGTTGGTGAAAATAAGATTGCCCTGGCCTCTTCTAGGCTGTGTAAAGCCTTTCTAAAAGGCGCTTTTCTTTTGCATCCTCCCATCAAAGATTCGGTTCCTCCTTGAGACCTCACTTTGGTTCCCCAGTCATTAGTAACTCCTCCTTTTGAACCTGCAGCTTCAGTGGATTTAAAGTTTTTATCTTGGAAGACAGTCTTCCTAGTGGCAATTACGTCGGCTAGGAGGTTCTCTGAGCTTCAGGCTTTGTCTGCCGTGCCTCCTTATTTGGTCTTCCATAAGGACAGGGTCTCTCTCCATACAAATTTTTCTTTTCTACCAAAAGTGGCATCTCAATCAAACATAAACCAAACAATTAATTTACCTGTTTTCTTTCCACATTTTCAGAACAAGGGTGAATATAAACTTCATTTGTTAGATGTTCATAGACAGCTTCATTTCTGTCTTCATAGAACACAACCCTTCCATAAGTCCGATCAATTATTTGTCTCATTTTCTAAATCTCGTTTGGGAAAGACCATTTCCAAGGTTTCTTTAGCTGAATGGATCATTCTTTGTATTTTACATATTTACAAAGCCAAGGGTTTATCTCCTCCAGGTCTGGTTAAAGCTCACTCTACCAGGTCTATGGCGACCCCTGCTGCTTTTTGGTCTAAGTTTCTTTTGGATGACATTTGTGCAGCAGCAACTTGGGCAAATTCACATACTTTCATCTCCCATTACAGATTAGATCCGATTTCCAGAGGGAGAACATCCTTTGGCTCTGTGGTGCTCAGGGATATCCTTCCATGAGGGCCTCCCAGGATTTGTTGAGTAGATGGGGACTCTGTCCCACAGGTTGCAGATAAAATGAAGTTAACTACTTCTGATAAGTTATGTACTCACCATAATGTTGCATCTGAGTAGTTATACTTCATTTTTCTGCACCCTTCCCACCCTCTGTCCCCCTGACCTTTTCATGTGGATAAACATGTTAGGTTTATTTAGTTTGAGTTGCTAAAGTATATGGTTGCAGCAAACTCGATCTGAGGGAGGGTAGGAGATGGTGGTGTATTATGGGTAGGGGGAGGAGCTCGGGAGCAGATGCTAGAAAATAAGTTGCCGGCTCGGATCCAATATGGATCAGAATACCCATAGGTTGCTGAAAAATGAAGTATAACTACTCAGATGGAACGTTATGGTGAGTACATAACTTCTTTTTTTGGACATTAGTTTCTTTCTGTTGTATAATCTGTTTGTACTATGGGGTCCACCAGGGTGGCTTGTTTTTTCAGCAAGACCTAGTTTTAATCCGGTTAAGTACAGACTATTCCATACAACTGCTTAAGCGATTATACAGGGCATTGATGTACACCTCTGCGTAGGAGTCCATGTTATCTGTGTTTGAGGTGGCTCTAAAGCTTCTTATGCCATCACTTAGTAGGAGGTTATTTGTCTTTGAAAAATTCTTAAGCATTTTTGGGCATGATGGGGTATTTAGAGCATTTGCATTGAGAAAGTCCAAGAACCTCTGAGCCAGTAGATTTGTGGTCGTGTATGTTTTCCAGTCGGTAGGATAATTAATATCACCCATTAGTTTGTATGGCAAGCAGGATTGCCAGACGTCCCTATTTGAGTAAGACTGTTCTGGGATCAGCAGCTCAACCCCGAGTCCCATTCTGCCAGTTAAACTCATGGCGAAACAGCCTCTGCTTTGTTTTTTTTTTTTGATTGGTCTATATGCCGGTGTACGAGTCAACCAAAAAAAAATCACAAAGCAGAGCCACTTCTATTTAATGTGGAACTGCCTGATGTTATGCATTGAACAGAAGAGGCTCCTCTGTGCGTTTTTTTTTTGATTGGCTCATATATATATATGGCATATGGGCCAATCAAAAATTGTTTATTTTTATGGGTCTTCACTTTGGTCCCTACCTGTCCCTTTACAAATCTGGCAACCCTGATGGCAAGTGACTCCAGTAAGTCCAGGTATCTGGTATGCTTTTCCTATTTCATAGCAGTAGGTGGCTTTGCCTGTAGTTAATTGGACATGGATTAGCTCAAGAGAGTCGTACAGTTTGACCAATATCAAGGTGGTGTTGTATCTTTCATCTTTTCCTGGTTAGGGGTCGCCACAGGGGAACTCTGGTCCACTAATGATTGGCAGTAGATTTTTACGTACTGAGTTGCCAGCCCTGACGTACAACCTTCAATGAAGGTACACCCATTCACGCATGTCTCCACACAGAAGACGCTTTAGCTGAGAATCGAACAGGACAACGTCTTATTGTGAGGCGACAATGCTACCGCAGCACCACCAGTATCAAGGTGTACTTATTCTTAATGAAGATGGATACACCTCCTGCTTTGGTTCTTTTGTGCTCAGTTTGTGGTCTGAACGTATGGAAGGCTTTGTAGCCCTGCACGTCCCAGGTGCTTTCTGGGTCTTTGAACTGTGTATCGGTGACTGCACAAAATGTCAGCATCTGCCAAAGTGAGGAGTGCTTCTAGGAGTACAGTTTCTTCTTTAGACTGCTGGTGTTAAGTAGCAGTACTTGAGAGGATTTCATTTTGTTGGGAGGTTGGTTATTTTGGCACTGCCTAAAAAAGAGGCAGTAGGGGTGGCTGATGCCTTTGTCCAAAAGCATAGAGGAGACAGGTGCAGACAAGCTCTGAAAAAGCAGAGTGGCCTGTAGACCATGTCTTCCCAGACTGACAGATATTGGATCCCCTTGGACTGACAGATATTGGATCCCCTTGGACTGACAGCAGAAGCTCAGTCAATTGTTAAATGTAATTGTTTTTTGTTTGTATTGTAGCATCATCCTTGGAGAAGGTAGAATGCTTCTTAAGGCTAGGCTTATACCTGCCTGTGACACACAATATGAGAGCTGAGCCATGCCTCTGTTCATTTAGTCCAGTGAGGTATGTCTGAAGTCATTCACCTCCACATGGACTATGAAAGTCATACCAGTACTATGAGATAACAGCCACAGCAGGCTTCCAGACTCTTACAAAAAGTAAATGATTTACAGAAGCAGATAAGGATAAGTGGAAAACAGCAGGTTTAAGAGCAGTTGAAATAAGCTAAAATATCTGTGCATGAGTATTTAGAAAATATGAATGAGCATATTGCAATGGCTTTAATAGAAATATTTCCTGCTAAGCCTAGAGCAACCAAATTGTTGCCTCAATGTCTGAGACAACACAAGGTGGTAAGGATAACTAAATTCAGGAATTATGAGAGTGGGAGGGTAGACGTGGACCTGAGAATTATGAATGCAATGGTGAATTATTACAGCGTACTTTATCAGCAAGGTGTAGAAGCTGAGATTAACACCCAGGAATGGTAACATATGCAGACAGTTACAACTTTCTCAGTTAACAGAAGTAGAAAGATGGATATTAACATCAAAAATAAATTGAAATTAAAGCAACACTGAGAACCTAAAATGATGGGGCAATCTCCTGGTAGTGGTGGAATTCCAGTAAAAGTGTAGAAAAGGGAATAGGAGATGATAAAAAAACTAGAGGCCAGAAATGAAAAAAAAAAAATGAAAAATGGGATGCAGCTAGACAGATTTTTGGGTTATTAGATCAACTTGCATATGGATTTGATATTGAGTAGAGTAAATAATAGTAGGCATTCAATTTAACAAGACAAGACAAAACAGTACAAAGGTAAAAATAACTGAGCTGAAGGATTAGAGCTGAGCACTTGAGTGGAGGGAAGTGTGTTTTAATCCTAGACAAGCAACTTACTTGAAAAAAATTAGAATATTTGCATTTAAGTGTTTGCATAAATATTTCCATACTCCTGGACTTGAAAAAGGTGTTTCAGCAGACAGGAAGCATATGTTGGAAGATGTGACCAGAAAGAGGTTATTGATGTGATTTATTCTGGGAATGTAAGGGAGGATTTCAATACAAAAATTACTTGAGTGATATGCTAACTCTTGTACTTAGAAATAAGTTTAACATGGGTATAGAGATTTTCCCTTTTGCATGGTAAGTACTAAAGAAGTAAAAGCACTGCTGTCTTTAGAATTGATAGTGACTAAGGAAGCTATACCTAGAAAAATGGAAAACCAAAGACAAATAATCACTCAAAGAGGTGAAAAAATATTATAAATATTAAAAGTATAGAACTGAGAATTACTAGAGATCAGAAACAAGACTTAATAAGCAAAGTATGAGATGCTGTGTAGGAATTTGAGCTTGAAGAATGTTGACACAGGACAACATACCCAAGATCTATAGCTATTTAAGAAAGCAGACTCTGGTACAAGATGAGAAGTCTCTGATTCAGGACATGTACTGAAGAGTAAATACAGTAATAGTGTCAAAATTAATTACTGATCTCAAATTTTGTTCCAAGTAGTCTAACTGTTTTTATGAGCAATGTTAAGAAAGATATGATATTAAGACTGAATAAAATGTTTCTAAATGTTTATATTGCTAAAAATGTCAAAGTCCCCATTGTATTTATTTTTTATATATTTATTTTTTGTCTTTAAACTCTTCTAAACAAAACCGCAAGTATTTGCAGTTCAGTCAATCAACAATCCTCCTTGGTCACTTGTAAACTCGTAAGCCCCAGTTGATTAGCTCTTTCATTTAATGTTTACAGCTAAAAGTTGATGGATGCTCCTGAAAGAACTACCCTACATATTCTGCAAACTTTCAGTTTTTCCTTTATTCAGATGAGTGGTAAAAAACAAGACCAGCTATCCACCATGCAGCTGGCCTTCCTCTTTTACTTTCCTTTTTTTCACACATTCATTTTGCTCAGCAGCAGCCTTTGCACTTACAAAAACCTGTCTGAGGCCCTGCTATTTGAGTCAAATGGGAAATAAAAGATAGCTTTACACTGGAAGATGCAGTCAGACACACGTTTATCTTTGTTAGGTGGGGAGCAGTAGCTACTTTGTAAGTGGGGCACATCTTTTTTTATATAAAAAAACTGCTAAGAAAAACAATTGTGATTACTTTCTTTTGTGGCAATGATGATTTTTTTTTTTTGAAAGTTTGACTAAACTGACCTTTTCCTCAAGATTTTAGAAGCTTAAGTTGTGCTAAAGATTGCTTCATGCTGTCAAATTTCTGGAAAATGTCCGAAATAATCATGCATTCTAACATGACATTCTCCATTGGTATAGACCTCTTCATTAATTCAGTGTGTTTGCTTTGAGTTCTGAAATATGCATGTTTTTGTTTGTTTCTGGTCCCTGTTTGCTTACTCTCCAGCTGACCATCAGTTTCCTCTGTAGGGCTGCTGCGGCTTTTTTTTTTCTACATGAATGTCTTGGATATTCTCTCCAGGGCCATTACATGCACCATCCTGCTTGCTAGAAAATGTTTTTATCATATGCATGACCATATGTAACTTAGTTCTGGATCCCCCTTCAGTGCCAAAATACTAACAGTCTGCTTCATGGTTTCCATGCCATCCTCATCACTGGTGGACGTGTCCTATCATGATTAGAAACCCCTCCTTCCAGGAGTGGGCAAGCTGACTAAAGAGTGATCTTTCCCACCTCCCTAACTGGTTCCTCAGTACAATGAGCCGTTAGTCAAATTCAGATTGTTTATCTTGTAATCAGAGCTTCATCCTTCTATGGCATGTACTTATGTGTTTGGGAATAACATTGCCTGCCACTGTGTGAGGTCTGTGTGAAAACTGTGGGCTTTGCCTCATTCTGATATTTAAAAACAGTTTGCTGTACCCAGTATATTTTCTTGAAAATGACAATCTAATTCATGGTTAGGTTTGGTAGGATAATGCTTATGATTTTGCCACAAATTGATCAGTGGTTTAATTTTTATAACATTTTTGTTAAAAGTTGCTACATGGATTGTGTACCAATTATGAGACAAGTGTTTATACATACTAAACTGTCTACATTTACATAATCTCCCGCCTGCTTTGACTTTTGCCTCTACTACTATGCTGTTCAAAAACTCTCTCAAATCTCACTTAATGAATACCTGGCTATGTCCATATATTAACTTTCACTGCGGCTACCACCATAGACTGTTTCCTTTCCCATTATACTTATTGTTTATATGCTACAGTCTCATGAATCTTTCTAAGATGATGCATGCTTTTATCAAAATCGATGTTTTACTGTATTTGTCTTAAAATGTATATATGATTGTATCTTGTGTTGCTTATGTTAATTACTGTGGAGCTTTTCTCCCCGGGCCTCTGCTGTAAATATACATATGTCCAGTCAGACTATCCAGGTAGACAAACATGGAATAAAAATATATAAATAAAATAAAATTTCCTGTACTTTCTCTGAGAGCTTGTATGTTCAGAAAATTATGCAATTAGTGGAAATCTCTTGGAAGTCTTTATTTGCAGATATACAGAAGCAAAAAAAAAAATCTGCTGAGATATAACTCATTGCCTTATGTGCTTCATTTTCCTACAGAATTACTACTGTCACACATATGTAGCTCATTTTAACCTTTCACTTCCTCTCTGTTAGATACATCTGTGTCTATCCAATGCACTCTTCAATCATGCAACACGGTTATTCACTTCTGGTGGATAGCAGTTGAATTTCACAACACTTTATGCAAATTGCTTGTTACCCACTTTCTGGCATTATTCCTTGTGGAGTTCAAATGCCTTTGCTTTATCCACTCCTGTGATGTATTAGCATTTTTCTTCCTAAATTGCCCCCATTCATCATAATGCCTTCGTGAATTTTCACGCTATATATTTTGAAGAGATGGCCTTCAGAAAGCTGTCTTCCAAACTCAAATGTAGATTGAGCACTAACAGTAAATAAACACAGATGCAGTCTTGTGGCAGAAATAAGAACTGTTCATCAATGCTGGTATGTTTTTAGGAAAAGCTCCATTTCGAACATTGTCTCAGCTACTAAAGTAGTATATTTCATTGGCACTGGGTCTGATGAGGAATAGACAGGACTCCATATGACTCGAGCAACATGTTGGTAACCAGCAGTATTTACCACAGTGCAGAGCACAAAATCTGAGGTAGCCAGTAAAGAATGTTTAGCTCCTTCAGGTAAGAGGGTCCTAAGTCATGCATGAACAGAACACTAACACTATGATTATAAATATTCATTAGAACAACGGGGTAATGTGGTGGTTATCTGTCCCCCTAAGTAACAATGCTGACAAGTTTTGCACGGGTGTAACTGACCAGGTTTTGGTGTAAAAAAAATAAATAAATAAAAAATTTGTCCAATGCAATAAGTATGGTCTTCATCAGAACAACACATTAAAGTCTTATGGCACTTAGTCAAATGATCAACAGCCAATAAAACTGCTAAAATATAAATATGGAAGAATATAACCATACAGTTACATATCAAAAATGAAGTAATGAATGATGTTAAACAATCTGCACTACCATAACATTTATACATAATAGAATTCATATTGCTAGAATTAAACCATCACAATTTAACAGCACTTGTTTTTAACATAGAATTAATTAACATATGCTCAATTAAACCTGGAAATACTTTGTTGTAATATTAATTCACAATACTATATGGTTGTGTCCCAGTGCCAACCCCAGAGCTTATCTAAACAATCCTATGTTGGTTTGTGATTGACTGTGCAGTACCTGGTAAGTGAAGATTCCTTTTGATTTATATTTTATTTTTTTACCACTGTCTTTTACTGTTTATTGGAAGAAGGGAATAGCTTGTAGACAGATTTACTTTTTATTTTGTTGTTTTAGATCCGATTTTCACTGTTTGTTAGAAAGGGATAGGTTTTAGACAGGAAAACTCTAGACATCAGAAGGGGCCAAGTCAGCTATAAATTCACACAGACTGCTGAGAGGACAATCCAGAGCGTATCTGAAACAATCCTATGTTGGTTTATAATTTATTGAGCTTTACAGTTAAAAAGAGGTGCAGCTGCAAGCAGTAGTGAGCATAAGCTGCTATGCGCTTTTCCATGTGATGTAGAATATCCTAGCTTTTCTGTGACTTTCACAAGTGGTACAGTCAGAGCAATCACTTTATTCTACTTAATTTAATATTTAGTTATATAATCTTTGGGTGATTTTTCTCATAGAAATTGATTTAAAATCTCTCAATTCTGTGGTAACTTTTCATTATCCTTTGATTTTAGAATTCTTTATTAATTTGCAGCTGAAAATGGATTTCGTAAATGAGTATATCTCTAATAATAAGTGGGGAATGTACAGTATACTAAATGCTATGTATATTTAAAGGTTGAACCCTATAACACTGGTGATCTGTGTTCCTCATGAGAAAAGTTGGATGATTTGCTTACCAGTATTAGTAGTAACTCTAGAATTATTGATGACAGTTGCCCTGGTGCAACTGCCACAGTTTGGAGAAATGTTGCTACATCTATTAATGACAGGACCAATGAGATAAATAATGTTAGGCAAAGACCAAATAGAACACATTTAAGAAAGGAAGTGTCTGTTGTCAGTAAAGATCACTCGACCCCTATTGAACAAGCTAATACCATTGGCAACTTTGGAATTCTGAATACAAATATTTATGAATCTGAGGATTCAGTGCATATAGAAGAAAATAAAAAAGAAAGAAATGACAAAGTTCACAACAACTAACAAGGAAGAAAAAGAAACTGATTAATGTCTATAAAGCAAAAAGAACGTCCTAAAATGGACACTGCTTTGTAATGTAACACAGATTACAGGGAATGATAACACTTTTTCTATCAGAAAACCTTCAGTTTACATAAGAAGTTAATGTAGAAAAAAGAGGCACGGTAGATGGAAAAGGAAGAAATCAAAATTGAATTTGGAAGGATTGAAGAACATTACTATAAGAAAAGAACTGAAAGACAGAAGTTGACAACATTGTTCAGTCTGTGGATGTAGAATGCCAGCTGGATGAGAATTGTATGCTTGTAAATGTAATAAGCAGTGAAAACAGTGGGGTTAATAAAACTAATGGTGATGAAGATCATTCCATTGTAACAATTGATGAGTAGATATTATTGAATTAGATGTTTGATTCTAAAGATATGGTCATAACTGATATTCTTGTAATTGATGATTCAGTAACATTTGCGGAGAAGATAATGAACATCAGATAATGTTATGCCTGCTGTTAGCCAAAACAGAGGATGTGAGAAAGGCCTTAAATACCTTAATGTTAGGACACATGGATCTGTTTTTATTCATGTTGTATCTCATCCACAAGGACTCTTTCACTGTTAGTAGGGAGCCCTTATCATATCTTGTGCAAGTCTTAGAACTTATTTTTCACATAACACATATAGAAGGAGAATCAAGTCACTGTGAATGAAGAGATCTTTTTATGGAAAAATACCTATATGAAAAAATGTCCCATTTCACAAAATGGGAATGTGTAGAGCATCTGAACCTAATTTTGGGCACGTGTTTAGGCAGGAAGGTGTGCACTTGTCAAGATCAGGGAAGTGAAATTTTGCAGCAGATATTTTTCAGTATTTGACAAACACAATGCAGGATTTTTGCCAGGTTGAAAATTTAACAGTTCTCAGATAGCAACGGTTGATGCATCTCTGGTGGTGGTTAATGTTAGGGGCATCAATAATGCATTGTTTTAATTGGAAAATTTGCTATGTTCCCACAAAATTGATGATGTGATTGTGAAACATTGTTAAAGAACAATGACTGGAAACCAGTTCTGTCAGGGTATAAAAATTTCTACTTTAACAGACATTCTAACAAAAAATCAGGTGGAGGTGTTATTACAGGGATTAAAGATTGTTGAGACCTTTGATTATTACACATTAACACATTCAGTGATAACACCAGTACCAGCTGTTGGAATGTATAGACCACCAGAGTCAAGTGGTGGTGACCTAGAGGAATTCATATATTTCTTGCATGAAACACAAGAGGGAAGGATAATAGTGGCTGGAGACTTACATTTACAAGAAACAGACCGGAATTATATTGATTCAACAACATTAGTAAGGAAATTATTTGCATTTGCTCAGGAGCAACAATTGCTTCAGAGTGTAAAAAAGACTACCAGGGAACAGAACACACATGATATTGTTTGTGTTCCTGAAGAAATCACTATTACTTCGTTAAGTTTTTACCACCATTAATGTGAAGTGATCACTGGGTTATAAAGGTCAGTTTGTTGCTAGATAATTATTCCAAATGAAACCTAAACCAGCACAAAGAAGATTAATAAGAGATAATATGGAAGTGAAACAGTCACTATGTAAAACTAATTGGAGTAATGCGTTTATTGGAAAAACTGCAGAAGGAATGTGGAATGTTTTGAAAAATAATTTGTTTGAATGCAGCAAAATCAAAAAGATGTTTAAAATCAGGATCTATGTATACATCAGGAAGATAGATTTCCATAAGAACAAGAGATTTGATTAAGATAGACAAAAAAATATAAGAAATGGAAAAAAAGGCCATACTACAAATTTGAAAACTGAAATAAACAAGCTGGACAGAAAAATTAGTGAGAGATAAGATCAAGAAAATTATAGAAAATTTGTATAAAAACATTGAGCATAATAGGAAACCATTTTATAGATATAGAAGATGAGGTAATAGACATAAATTGATAAACTGTGTAGATTTTAAAATTTATTCTCAGACACAGGTTATAGATATATTTGCAAAATCTTATACAAAGCAGTTTGGCTTCACAAAGGGGGGTTGATGCATTGTCCTAGTGGCATAAAGGTAACTTCGGATACTGAAATCAGATTAGAATATATTGAAAAATAACTACACAAACAGCATCCAAATGAAGCACAGAGAGGAGACTAATACTAACCTGAGAACACTTTGGCATGAGCTTACAGTACCATTATATCTGTTATTTTTAGGGTCATACGAATGGGGTGAGATTCCTCAAGACTGAAAACATGCACTTGTTAAACCTGTCTTTAAGGGAAAAGGGGGAGCAGGACAAACCTAGAGTCATACATACCTATATGTTTTCTTTCATGTTGTGGAAAAATAATGTAAAAGGTTATATATTAGATAGGTTATTGTCAAAATTGAAAAGGTAGGGAGTTGAAACCCTATATCAGCATATGCATATGTTGAAAACTGATCCATTACCATCTGTAACATATTCTTTAACAATGTAATAGCAGCTATGAATGAAAAATTGTGCTGTGACATAATTTATATAGATTTATCTTTAGCATTTGATAGGGTCGTACAAAAAGCATGATCATTAAATTAGAGATAAGCATTGATGTACTCTTGATAAGATAGATAGCTGACTAGCTTAATGAGTAAGACAAGTGAAATAAGTTGCAATCAGCGTGTCACACAGGGCTTTATCCTACACCCATACTTGTTTAGATGGTATCCTTCAGATTTCATATGAGGTATTCTGCAATTTGTATACAGATGACTTGAAAATGGTAAAATTATTACATGTGTTGCAGACTGGGCATGCCTGCAAAATAACTTGATTCAGTTGACCATCCAGACACAGGAGAATTATATGCTGATAAATGCATTAAAAACAAAGCATATGAGATTTGGGAGACATAAATTGGAAGGTGGATATTTAATACAGTACACAGCTATTGGAACTGTAGATTCATTTAAGAACCTGGGTATCATATCAACCAATTGGATAATGATAATTGTAGAAGTAGGGGCTGTATAAAAATATTTATAATGTCTAGGACATCCGATATCAACCACCTGGATAATTATAGAAGTAGGGGTTGTATAAAAAAATTGTTATGTCTAGGGAATCAGAAATGAAGTCATTATTAGTTGTATTAGACTCAAATTTGAGTATGGCATAACAATATTGTTTTATTTTATTTATTTTGGAAACCTTATAAGAAAACAAACATGAATAAACTCAAAAGAGTACAGCAGAACTATACTAAGGGCATCCATGGATATGAAAATTTAAGTTATGAAAGATTAAAATATCTGAATATGTAGAATGTCTCATAGATGTTTAAGGAGAGACCTTATTCAAGTATATAGGGCATTTAAAGACTACCTCTGTGAATGTTTGGGGTTATTAAAAAGTAGTAGATAATCATTAAACAACCTATATAGAGATTCTAATGGAATGAAGTGTGTGCTAATTGGCTATCTGAGAGAGCAGCTGATGCATGGAGTAGGCTACCAAGTTGCATTAAAGCACTTTAAATACTTTTTAAGAAAACCCTGGAGACTTACTATGGGAACAACTGGTTTTGAATATTGGCAGGCTAGAATGGCATTATTGCCCTTGCTTGAAATATTTGCGTGTGTGTACCCCTTGGGTTTTTTAAAATCCTTTCTAAATTAATTTAAATGAAGTAAAATAAGTGCATAGAAAGGTATGCAATGCATTATTAATATTGGCCATAATGATATCATAGAGGTATTCTTATATTAGGTTTTGTAGAGTACATTCAGTTTTTCCAGTGGGCAGCGGTAGCGTTGTTGCCTCATCTCCTTGTTCTCCTAATCGATTCTCTGCTGGAGTGCCTTCTGTGTGGAGTCTGCATGTCCTCCCTGCGGTTGGGTGGGCATTCGAAAGACATGCGTAAATGGGCGTGCCTTTGCTGAAGGTTAAACGTCGAGCTGGCACCTCGGTGTTTGTGAAAATCTACTGCAAATCATTAGCGGACCGGAGTTCTGCTGTGGTGACTCCTAACCAGGAAAAGCCAAAAGACGACCAACAACATTCAGTTTTTCCAGTGTGTAAAAAGCAGAACATTGACACGCAGCTAAATTATCTAAATCTTTTGAGCTATAGTTACTGCTATGTGTAGATTTCAAGCAAACTCCATTAATAATAAGCAGGGGATGTACTACCTACAAGAATGTAAGGGCATCGGTGCCCAAATCCATATTTGGTAGTCCTAGCACCACTCTTGTTAACCTTTTGCTGGCTATGTTCAAATTCATTTTTAAAGTTTCTACCCTTTTTTTATAAACCATTAGGTTCATAGGTGTTTACTAGGCCAATGTCCACAAGGGCCTTTTTAAGCCTAGCCATGCATCCTAAATTTCTGACAAGTTCTGCTGCCCTGGATAAGTGTAAGCAGAGAGTTGGGAGATTAAACATTTGCAAGCAGGTGCCTGGGAGATGAACCATTTACAGGTTGCCTGTTAGAAACATAGGTGCCAATCTAGGAATGGATTTCCTGTTCCCCATTCAGATGTCCAAGTTACACTTGAATTGGGTTGGGGGGAAACTCTGCTTCATGTGGATGGGGAGCCTGTTCCAGAGATGGGGCAGTCTCTGGGATATATATCTGTCTCTCCAGTAGGTCCTATTTATATCACAGGCAAGCTTTTAAGTCTTTTGAACGGGTCACTCTAGTGCTGTTTGTTTTGCAGATATGCAGAAAGTCCATTGGGGGTCTGACAATACCTAGTGTGCAAGTCCTATATCTCCCCTCAACAGCCTGTAGGAGACAGAATACAAGCATAGGGCCATGAGGCGGTTTGCATAGGATATTTTACTTATGCCCTGAATTCTCTTAGTGAGGAACCTCAGTGGATTTTCCATTTGTTGGATGTGCATGGTTAGGTACATACCATAGGGGAGCATTGTACTTAATGTAGGTCTGATGAATGCCAGATACAATGGAACAATGACTTCCTTGGACCTAGATGTCATGCCTTTTACAAGTTGTACAGCATACAATGATTTCCTCACTACTATAGAGACATGGTCAAAGGATGTCCCTGACTACTGGGTCAACTGTAAGGGGTGTGTTTTCAATATGGTAGTTACCAGGAGTGGATGACCTCCTGAAAGATACTGTTTTCTTGGCATTTAGTTTTAGTCCATGGTTCTGACACCAGTTGCTTGTCTGTGTCAACCCTTCCTTGAGAATATTTGTGTCAGTGTGGGATTCATTGATTGCTTCTAATTTGCAATCATCTGCAAATTTAGTCAGCCAGAGACCATGGACATTGGCCTTGACTTCAGAGAAGTAAATGCCAAAAAGCAGTGGTCCAAGGGCCGATCTCTGAGGTACTCCACTTGTGACTGGCCTCGTTCTAGAGGTGGACCTCCCAATTCTAACTTCCCGGGTCCTGATTGTGAGTCAGTTGGCTATTCACCAGGTGACATATGGGTTTGTACCTAACCTCTTTGGTGTGGTAACAATGTCCAAGTGGGGTAGTATGTCAGATGCCCTGGCCAGGTCTATATAGGCAGTGTGAACCATTTTGCCATCATCCATTGCTTTGGTGACCTTCTCAAAGAACTCCACATGGTTGAGTAGGCATGACCTGCCCTCAATGAAACCAAACTAGGTTGGGTCCAGTGTCTGGAGGTTTAGTGCATCATAATTGATCATTTCCATGATAGTTCTTTCCATGGCTTTGTGTACAAAACTAGTGAGACTTAGGGGTATCTAGTTTCTAGGGTCTGTAGATGGCCCATCTTTGTGCAGAGGGATAACAGTTGCTGTTCTCTATACATGAGGCACAAAGCCTGTTTGTCAGCTATAGTTAAATAACAGTTACAGAGGGCCTGATAGGTCATGTTTCATGCTGTTTAGAAGGCATCCTGGGATACTGTCTGGGCCAATTTATGCAGTGTTGGCCTTCGAGAGAGAGAGAGAATTAAGGAGGACATGTTCCATAGTTATAGTAAGGAGAGTTGTATTTGATGGTATTTCCTGAGGGAAGGTTGAGGGAGGGAGGGGTAAAGTTGGAGCTGAATTTGTTGGCCAGTAGGTTGCTGGTTCAGGATCAAAAACCTTTTACTGTCGCACTTAAAATATTCCAGTTATTCTTTATAATGGTGTTTACATTAGCATTATGTTCTGACACCAAAGAGTTTCTAAAATTATTCTTGTATATTTTGGTATTGTTAATCATAAATGACCACATCCCTAATAGTGGTTTAAATTTAGTGTGCCTCCGCCATCAAACTGTGCTGATCTAATGCTCAACAAATTATTTTTTTACAACCTCATTCAAAGACCATCAATTTTAAAATGTCACACGGTGTAATAAATGTAAGGTCATCAGATATATGACGTCGTCATAAACTGACCTTTGACAATACCTCTGTTTTGTGTTAATGGGTGACTAATGGAAAAATGTAAGAGAGTTTTCTGTAAATATTGGATGCAACTCCCCTCTCAGTTTTTTAAATAGAAACATCCGAATAGTTAAGCACATCAAAATTATGGTGAAAAGTAATTTTTAAAAATGAGGTGGAATTATTGACGTAATCTACTGAGCCTTATATTATTCTCTACATCAGACCAAAAACAATGCAAATGTCCAAAAACCATACATACCAACTAAAACTATAGATATAACCATACTGAAAAAAGTATAGTTCTTTTCCCATTACCACATGCAGGGTTGGTGTATATGGGGGCACATGCTGTGCCCATAGTAACACCTCTAACCTGTTTATAATATTCACCTTCAGAAAGTGTAAAATTATTTAATAAAACTATTTCCATCAGATCTGTTAAGATTAAAATATTGTAGCATCTAAACATCGCATTCAATCAGTGTGTCACAAAACAAATGTAGCCCTTCTTCAAGAGGAATATTGGAAAGCAAATCAACTACATCCACAGTGCGAAATGTCTTTCTTCAACAATTTCCCATTTATTTTATTAACAAATGTGGACACGTTCTAAACTGGTTTTATTACATTATCAATATAGACAGCCAAGGGATAGACCTTAACCCCCTGGACTGCAACCAATGTCTAAATGGGACGTTAATCAAATATTTGTGGATTTTGGGTATACAAAATATCATAGTGATAACTGGGTCCTTCCTATAGAGAAAATCAACTAAATTTCTGTCAAAAATCCTTTGTGGTAAACAGGAAATATAAATTTTAATTTTTAGAAAGACGTATTTATCCTCATTATACAGTAACTTAAAAATCTCTCCAGTATAATGGATATTATCCATAACAACAATCCTCTCCTACCTTTATCACCCTCAGTTCACTGTCGTTGTTTACAGCATCACCCAATGACCTTCCCTCTTTAGTTAAATTAGGTGTAAATCTGTTAAACGCATTATAAGGTTGATAAATCAAAGAATTTAATCGAGGATTGTGTGCATTTGTCTTAACTGTTTTAGTATCAGACACATTACTGTTCCCCTTTTCTTCCATGATTTAAAATGACTAAATTTTATTTCCTTGTGAATAATCTTAGTTTTGGGGATAAATGTGAGTCCTTTACAAAGAAAAATATTCATAAATGATCAAGTTACTGTAGTTGAAAATGCTTTAAACCTTATATTTAGTCACAATGCCATTTTTAATAAAATTTATAGGTAGGGGGTTAACTGTTGTTCCAAGTCGACCTACATTGCCCCCACCATTTTTCTTCCTTTTGTTTCAGTATTCTGCAGGGAGTAAAATTTTTCCTCTCTTGAACTGTAGTTGTTCATTCTGGTTGGCTGCAGGGGGAATTCTAAAGGGTCATTAATGTCCAATTCTTCTTCAACCTGTGAGGACTCATTTCCATAGTTACTTTCATTAAAGTATTGACTCTTTCACCTCTGTTGAATTTGCCACTAATATCATCCTTAACCAAATTATTGGAAGGGGGTATATGATACTATTTGGCATCCCTATCTAATTTCTTTTGTTTCCTGTTTTTAACTGCATGTACTTTTGATCCACTTTGTCAAACACACACAAATATTTGCTTTTTATAGAATCAAATAATAAATCCTCCTTAATACTGTGATCAGTTCCTTCACTAACTTTTATCATATCATCAGTTTTTTGTCATCATGGATGATTGCTTCCATTAATTCAGTTCCATGCCCATCAAACATGACTAAAATTTTAGTATGAAAAATCAGAGTTCACCATAAGTCTACTTGACTACTACTCTATTAGAAGGCTGTGGGTTGCTCGTTTGGCATTACTACACACGTTTAAAAACAAATTATCAAGTTATGTTTTGTGAAAACATTTTTTTAAATGGTTTGAGCTGTGTATTAATTGAACCTCTGTCAGTCAACACATTTCTATTAGAAGAATTAAGGTTCATTTTCAACCAGCTGTTCAAAGACTCATCCCTGTCACTTACATTATTAGTGTTCAAATGTACATTTCTAGATTTGGAAGAAATATCCTCAGAAATGCCACCACTAATGGGAAGATGATGTTCAAAATAAACCATCACTGAATTGAATACAGTAGTACTACCACCCTTCAAAATATTAAGGCTGTTAACACAACTAATATGCTGTTCTTTATTAATTCAGACAGGAAAGATGATTCTGTGTAACCAGCTGAATTAACTTCATGAGTTCACCAGTCAAACAAATATCATCCAATTCAGAATTTCCAGGAGAAGCAAGTGCAGCAGGGATATTGTCCCCACCCGAACACTCCACGGGAGGAACACTTCGGGTGAAAACGTGCACGATAACCTCAAAAATGTCTAAACAGATCCATCCGACTAATGAGCACAAACAGATCACTGTTCCACCAATGAGTCAGGATACACATAAATCCAATTCAGATAAACACACTGGATCAATACCCAAGAAAAACAGACAATTTAATAGTTAAGTGCTTTCATCTATCGCAATAAGTATGGGCTTCATCATAACAATACAGTAAAGGCTTACAACAAATTTTTTTAGTGCACGTGAACAACAGCCAATAAAACTAATCATAAAAATATGGAAACATATAACCATACGACTACGTATAAAAAAATTAAGCAATGAATAATACAAAAACTTGCGCAACCATAAAAATCTATACATAATTAAATTATATATGGGTATATAATTTATGTTCGATTAGTCTTCTGGTTTTTGGCTCGGTGAATGGAAACTGGGACTGCCCTGTACCGGATTGAAAGTCAGACTTAGCATGTGGACAAAGTTAGTTCCACTGTTAGCATCCTACCTGTGGTTGGAGATGCAGGAGGTTTGCTCACCTCTGGCCAGCCTGATATGACAGCACTAAGTAATATGGGGGGTTCTGCTGCTGTTTCCTTTCACATTCATTGTGGCTGCTTTATTGTGACCATATTCATTCTTCATGTGTGTGTGTGTGTATATATATATATATATATATATATATATGTCTGTACATACACATGCATATACACAAAAATAGGGTGGGAGGTTGGCATAATGGTTAAGGTGTTTACCTTACAGATGCAAGGTGCAGGGTTTGATTCTCATATGGGGTAATTGGCTAGGTTTAAAATAGTCCACAAGGGCAGTTAGCCTAGTACTAATCTATGAACGGTGCAGATATATATATAAATCCCAACTTGGCCACGTGCATTTTAACACATAATTGAAATATGCTCATTTAAACCTGGAAATGTTGATGCATTAAGTCTTAAGTTGCATATTAACTCATGATACTTTGTGGTCATCTCCCAATGCCCACCCCTTGGATTTTCCCAAATCCTTTATAAAATAAGTTTAACTGACATAAAAGAGCTACATAGCAAGGAATGCTTGACCAATGTGTTATCAATATTAGTCTTACTGAAATCATAGAGGTGTTCATATATTCTTTTGCATAGAGTAAGTTCAGATGTTTTTATGTAAAAATCAGGACATCTCTGACATAGAGCTAAATAAACCCAACCTTTCAAACCACAGTTACCATTATGTGTAGACATCAAAGAAACTCTGTTAATAATGATGGGGATGTACTACCTTCAAGAATATAAGGGCATTGGTGGCAAAATCCACATTTGGTAGTCTCAACACCACTCTTGTTAACCTTTCATTTTAAAAGTTTCTGCCCTTTTTTATAAACTGATACTGGTTCAGGACTAAAAAAACTTATCACACTATTCTAACAGCAAAGAGTTTCCAAAATCATTTTTGGATACATCGGTGTTAATCATAAATGAAAGCATCCCTAATAGTTTAATTTTACTGTGCCTCCCTCACTGGACCTTGTTGAACAAATGGTCAACAAATTCTTTCGAATAACCTTGTTCAAAGAACATCAATTTTAAAATGTCACACACTAATAAAAGTAGTGTCATCAGATATGCAACATAACATCACAAATTTGACCTTTGACAAGACTTCTGTTTTGTGTTGGTGGGTGACTTCTAGAAAAATATATGAGTAAGTGGGTTTTGTATAAATAGTGGGCACAAGCCCACTCCCTAATGAGGGTAGTCGTCTTATTAGATTGTGTGCAAAAACTGGGCTGGTAATGATCCCTGAATCTACTTGGTTTTAAGTAATAATCAGATTGCATGTAGTGACCTTTTTAATATTTATCAAAAGTACTGGGATCCAGGAAAGTAGAAGATAGTTTGATTAGCAAGAAGGTTTGGATACAAGGATTGGTGGTGTAATAATTGTGACCTCTTTCAGCAAAGATGGAAGATTTCAGATATCAAGAAGGATTGCAAAATCTGAAACTCTAATGAAAAGGTACAGGGATCCAGTCCACAAAATGCAAACCACATTGATGAGTTGATTGAAGACAGGTGTGCAAAATGCTGTGCAAGTACAGAAGTAACTCTTGTTAGCTTTAGAAAATATGTAATCAAAGGAGTGCGGAGAAGAGAAGCCAGTCCTAACAGGTTCAGCTTTTTTGTGAAGAGCTGAGTAAGTATCTTGCACTGATATAAAGGCTCTATACACGTAGAGACGGACCAGGTTACAAAGAATGTCCACTGTTTGAAGAAGCATGACTGGTGTTTTAACCACCGATGAGATTTCTCTGAACAGCAGTGCTGCCTTTTATGAAAGATTACAATCTAACAAAGAGCAGCATAATCCTCCATATCAGGTTTGTCATTGTAAACATTTGCACACATCTATCAACATTACCACCACAAGGAATGGAGCTCAGAGTTGAACCATCATTCAGACTCTGATTAAGACAAGGTATACTTGACATGGGGGCTTTAAATCCAGAGTAGTGGATAGTGAACCATTATAGTCAGAGGCTGTGTAGCTGAAGGAGTGTTATTTTAACTTAAGAAAAAAAATGTACTATGTTCTCTTAGCACAAGACAGGAGGAGAGGAGTAAATATATGTCAGCTCTAAAACCAATGTGATTGAGGAGGTGGTCAGTCTGTGATATAGGTGCTACCACTGTCTGAGATCATTACACTCAATAGGAATAGGTTGTCATATTCGTCAAGAATATGAAGTCAAATGCATACCCAAATTGCTGGATTACAGAGATTATAACCTAAACATATCCATATTGATTCTTAATCATATTAATTCTTTAGTCTGAATCGTAGACCTGGCAATGACCCATATGTTGAAATCAAGGATAAAACGTTCTTGGTGAAATAACACACATCTGATGAGAAGACCGTAAGCTGTTGTAGGAATGGTTTCATACAACCTTATAGACGATAGATGTGGAGAAACGTGTATTTTGTTCTTGCACCCAGGATATATTCTGAAGACATGGTAGTCTCTCTGGTAATCTGGCCTTCTTGAGATTAAATGTAAAACTAATGGCACCCCCTAACCTGTTCTACCCTTCCTAGGTCTCTGAGTATAGCAATACCTTGAGCCGAAGAATGTTTCAGACACTTCACAAGTCAGAGGGAATCAAAGGCTTATTTCAAATGGACTGTATTCGTGTACAGTCCCCTCAGCATCATCATCAGCTCCATTTTTCGACAAGACTTTGGAGCAGTCACCATCTCTCTCAATTCAGTGTCATTCTCGTACCTTCTTTGAGAGTCAAGCCTGACTTTCACAGCTTTTCTCTCATCCAGTCCATCCATCTCTTAGCTGGATGTCCTCATTTCCTCTTGCTTTCTTTTCGTCTCTTTAAAGTCTTCTTCACCTAATCATCTAATACTTTTCCACACGTGATTGAACACGTAAATCTGTTCTTCTGTGGCATTCATTTTGTGAGCCAGGGGCATGCAATGCAGCTTGGTAGAAAAACTATAGACAGTCAGGCGGCCTAATTATAACTGAATTAAGAACAGCACCAAAGTAATTCTCCCATGAACTGCATATGATCAGAACTGCATGGGTTTTGCCAAACAAGCCATTAGGTATTAAAGCTTTGTTGTGCTCAGGTATGAGTTTCTTAGATCCATAGTTAGATGATTAAGTGGAATGTGAACAGTTCGTAATTAGTAAAGCTACTGTCCATGGTACTTGGGGTAGAATTTTTTGAGTCCATAAAATCCTTATAGTCAAATACATATGAAGACATGACTGTGTGCTCTTTGAGATTACCCTCATTCACTGACTGCTGTCTTATACGGTCTTGTTCAAAATCTCAGTCTTCGTGTTGGTTTGGACAAAGAAGTAGTTCAAGTTGTGTTGTTTTATAGATAGACCCACATCTGTATTTCCATTTTACTATAGATATATATGGAAATACATAATCTGTTTTACTCCATGCTGTGTGATGGACTCATTCCTCATAAGATGGTAACACAGTACAGAGGTTGGCTGTATAAGACGAGACTAATAGAGTTTTAAAGGCCTTGTTTGGAGATGCACATGAATGGGTTAGGGTAAAGGGACCATCTAAAAATAAGTGATGAATTATTTATATGGCAAAGTGCAGTTCTACAAAATGTGACTTGTCCAAATCACCTAACTTGTAGAAACTGCATTTAAAGACAAGGGCGTTTGAGACTTCAGGCTGTTTTAATTGAAGTTGGAAGGTTCTCTTCCTCTTCCATTAGATAGTGAAAGGACCAGATTTAGATGGGAAATGATCAAAATGTCAGTCTGTTACTCTAATGATCATGTGTAATGGTTTCCACTTGCAGGAAGAATGTCAGGAATGGTTGCCACCCTCAACGAGTCGTGATACTGCTTTTGAATTCAGAGATACCATAAAGTAATTCCATTACTACTTTGCTTTTACTTTAAACCTTCAGCAAGCCAGCTGAATGCTGTGTGCACCTACATTGTCATGCCTTGCATAGTAATGACCTGAGGTTGGAAGTCGAGGCTGCAGGCATTCCCTACGAATTTAAGCACATCTTCCATAAAAACAAAAAATAAATAACTACTAAAACAAGACCAACAGAATCAGAAAAAGGCTGCTTGGAAATGATTAATATGTAACAAATGGACAGAGCTTTTCATTAAGAATTGGTGGCCATTCTGTCACTTTGTATTAAGTATGACAACTTGCAATGTAATTAAAAAAAAAAAAAATTTTGGCTTTTTACAGTTAGGGGTCACCAAAGCGGAACTCTGGTCCGCTAATGATTGGCAGTGGCTTTTTACGGTGCCAGCCCGACACCCAGCCTTCAAAGGCAGCACACCCATTCACGCACGCACCTACCTGCATGTCTTTAAATATCACTCGACCACAGGGAGGACATGCAGACTCCACACAGAAGGCGCTCCAGCCGGGAATCAAACGGGAGAACCTCTTACTGTGAGGCGACAATGCTAACCACTGCACCACCGCGGACTGCTAGTATGCAATTCACAATATACTTGTTAGATTTAGAATGCAGATGAGATGATATAGAAACAGAAGAGAGAAACATTTCTTGCTGGTTTTGATACAAGGGCAAAGAGAATACAGTCTGTTATGTGAGCTGCAGAAAACTTTGTTTCACATATTTTCCTTAGTCTATGTAGAGGTGATATTGCATTTTGTTTCAGAGCACTCTTACAACATTCTTTGAGGAGAGTTTTTTTTCACGTTGAAAACCTCAGTTTGTAGTTATGCTGAGTTTATGTTGCCTTTGCTGACATGTTCATTTAGTGTGCAGCAGAGTGGAAATTCTTAAATAATGTAAGCTGTGGACATACCAGGCAGCTATCTCGCTGCACGCAATCCTTTTACAGAAATGTGTGAAGGTAGTAAGAGCCTCTATCTAGCTCCATTAGCTACAGCATTATCTGACATATGCTAGGCTCCACTCTTTTCAGAGTTAACAGCCATAATGGTTGCTGTTAATTTCATATCCAACCTTCTGACACTGGTTTTAAATGAGCCACACACAAGGGAGAACAGATGTCTGCCTGTGGCAAGGAATGTGTACTCTGAAGGCTATATGCTATCTCAGTCACCTTGAAGTTGCATATTTTGATGTGTATTAGTTGCATACATTTTTTGCAAAAAAAAAAAATGCGTACGTATTTGGTTGTCTGCACTCGAGTATATTGCTGATTGAAAGACAAATAAAAACAACTAGTATGCCTTGAGCCCTGCGTGTTTTGTTTCCTGAATTTATTCAAAAGCAAATGTTATAACGGGACCAACTTAAGTAATGCATTTTTCTGTACTGTTTATTTTCTGGAGGCAGTGTAGCAGTGTTGCCTTCCTCTTCATCACTTAACTGTTTTTGCAGAGTTTCATGGTTAGAGCATGACAGTTGGTGGTATTTTGTTTCTTACAGTTTCCTTTAATGACATCTTCACTTCATCTGTCACAGTTCACTTAGCTTATTGATTGTGGTTACATGCTGACTGACGTACTGGGCTCAGAATAAATGGCAATGGTGTTTCCTTTCTTATTCATTTAATTTGTCTGTCTCGTAGTGGATGATGTAATATTTTTTTAACTGCTGATACCAGTGTAGAACTCCAACTGTGGTTGTAGTAGAACCTTTTACAAATTGTGATGCGTTTCAGAACATGTAATTTTTGCTAAATGGATAGTTGGATAATGTAATCAGTCTCTTCTCAGACATACCAGATGTATATCTTGTGTTGGTCTGGGGAAAGTGTGGTCATTGTTTCTTTAATTTTTCCCCCAGACTTCAGAGGTGTACATAGAAGATCAGTATAGCTTATGTAGGACCAGTGAACTGTCTAGGAGTAGCAAGCTGGAAACATCACTGCAATTTTTTTTCTTTCACTTCCCTCACAGTAAAACATTAAATACATTTGCAAGTGCTATATATATATATATATATATATATATATATATATATATATATATATATATATATTTTTTTTTTTTTTGGGGTGGGGGTAAGGAAACTTGCTGTTTATATATGTCTGACAGCAACATGTTGAAGTATTTTTTATTTACTAATTTTAGTTTGTTGACTTGTTAAATGGACTGGTATACAGAGACTTTACAGCCACAACCCTGCCACTATGATGTAAGACAGCAACAATGATATATAGACTAAAGTATACACAGAGTTGTATATAGTTCAGTAACAAAATATACTTATATAGTTCAGTAACAAATATACACATACTAAAATCTCTCACTTGATCCTCCTTCCTTAACTTGGTTTACATCTTACCTAGAAAACTGTCAGCAGGCAGTACTCTGGAAAAACTCACTATCTAAAACTCACTATCTAATCTCCTTCCTATCTCTTTAGGTGTACCTCAAGACTCTATCCTTGGCCCCCTTCTATTTTCTATCTTTATTAACGACCTCCAATCAGCTATCCCAAACACTACCAGCATACAGTATGCAGATGATTCTACTATAACCTGTACTGCTACCTCTCAAACTGAACTTCAGGCTCTTACCCAAAAAGCTTTTACCTCTGTTGAACAATGGTTCTTAGACCATTGCCTACTTCTCAACCCTAAGAAAACCAAACTGTTATTCTCACCTACCCAACTAAACTTCACTCTCACATCTACTGATAGTACTGTCATTTTTCCAGATTCAACTACAAAATTATTAGGAATAACTATTGACAATAATCTCAGCTTTGACACTAATATCAACAATACAATAAAATTAGTTAATAAAACAATAGGATCCCTTTACAGAATCAAACCCTTCCTTACACCCATAGCAAGGACCACATTAGACAGATCTCACCTAATCTCTACTCTTCTTTATGCTTCCCCCATTTACACTAATCTCTCCAAAAACAACCTTAAGAAACTATCAACATCTTACTATAATATTGCTCGATTTGCTACAGGATCCCCATTTAGAACTCACCACTGCCTGAACCTAAGACAACTAGGTTGGCTTGAACTCCCTAACCAGCTTGTACTTCAACAGCTCTTAATGACTCACAAGATCCTATACCAACCAACTAAAATACCAATACTCTCTAACCTCATTTCACCATACAATAACCTGAAACATCTACGTTCTTCTAACAAACTACTGATTAATATACCCAAACCCAAAAACTCTGCAGGTGACTCCCTCTTTTCCAGCTCTGTTGGAAAAATGTGGAACAAACTCCCCTCTGATATCTCATCTTTATCCTCTCTCCCACTTTTTAAAAAGCAACTGAAAATGCATCTTAATAAACACTGGCTTTGTTCCTGCACCTACCCTGATTAACTTTCCTTCTTACATGATTCTTTCTCTTCTCCCTATATCCTGATAGCATATATCTACATAGATGTTATGAAGAGGGAGAGCTATCACATATACACTGTATGACTTTCGTAATAAAAAAAAACCAAAAAACTTGTTTTGTTTTTAATACATCATATGATTACACTTTTGGTTTTTGCTCCTATCATATTTGTGCATTATGTGTATTAACTAGCTCTGTTTATAAATTTTAATCTTGTATTGCCTATTCTCTATTTAACTTGTAATGACTGTTGGAGCTTTTCTCCCCGGGCCTCTACTGAAAATGGACATATATCCAGCTAGACTAGCCCGGTCAACAAATGTAAAATAAAATAAAATAGAAACAAAACATTTGTATGTTGTTCACAATTACATATGCAAGTTACATTTACTTTATTGTAATACCTATATTAATGACTGTTACAAATCATAAGTATATATCACCGTCTTTACTGTAAGACAATTTGCAATTTTATTGTTTTCTAATTATTTACCTTTGGAACTTTCTCCCTGGGCATCCTCAAATAAAAGGATATTGCTTGGCACAGTCAGACTATACCATGAAACAAACAGTAAATTATTAAAATAAATATTATTTACAGTATGTACAGCTAAGGTAGGCATCCTACCAGTGGTCATTTTTTAAAAATATATCTTTAGAAGAAAGCTGTGATTACAGAGTGAGCTGCAAGGATGTGAAGGAAGCAGGATCATGTGGTGTCCTTAAACAGTTGTTGTTTTAGCTCAAATGTACTTAAACATCATCATCATCATCATCAGCAACAACCCTCCCTTTTGTCTTATTTTCTGTATGGGATTGGAGTGTTTAAGTGTTGCTTCAACTGTAGCCATCTCTCTTGATTCAGTGCCACTCCTACCTTCTTTGACGGTCTTAATTAACTGTTGCAGCTCTTTTTTTCCCCACACAATCTGTCCATCTCTTTGCTGGATGCCATTGTTTCCTCTTGCCTTCTTCCCATCTGTTCCAAATTGTCTTCTGATATTCTGCACATGTCTGGACCACTGTGATCTGTTCTCTTTAACCTTCTCTGCAATTGAAGCTGCTTGGGCTTCTACTTAAATGTCCTCTTTTCTTTGTTTGTCCCACACTGTACATAACTACCATCCATCTCCTACACCTGTAAACATGAATTTACAGTAGGCACTGATGCCAAAAATAACATTTTTCTTTAACTGTGTTAGGAACCAATACCCAGTAATATTTGGAGTGAGTCCATGATAATATTGCCCATTCCAATCCATAGGAAATAGTGCAGACTTTACTTCACTCACAGTTACAACTATTCCACTGTTCCAGACACCCTCTTTAATTATCATAGAACATGTCCTGTTAGCCCTCTCAAAAGATAAGAACAACTCTATGAACCTCATTCATGGACCCTGATAATATACCAGAAAGTTTGATTATTAATGCCTGATATGTGGCCTATCAGAAGCCACTACTTAACTTCTTTAATCTAAGCTTCTCCACTGGTTGCATTCCAGAAATCTGGAGAAATGCCATTATAGAAATGAGACTCAACCTTAGATTCTGGTAACAACACTGACTTACTCTGCAGCGTGGTTAACATTTTGCCATTTGGTACAAGGGAATGGTCTTGAACGGCATAGTGGTGCAGCAGTAACATTGTCGCCTCACAGAAAGAGGTTCTCCAGTTTGATTCTCAGCTGGAGGGCCTTCTGTGCAGAGTCTGCATGTCCTCCCTGCATTTGTGTGGATTTTCTCTGGGTACTCCAGTTTCCTCCCACGTTACAAAGACATGCGTCTGGAGCATTTCTCCCTGTGCTGCTGCTGAAAATTGGCTTCATTCCAAGTCGGATTTTCCCGGTAAACAAATGTTAAATAAAATAAATGTGAAAACATGTAGCAGTGTTCACTTTGGTAAACAAAACATTTCCAGTTCATACCATGTAGGCTGCACAGCCACCCAACCATTAGGGATCTAGGCTAAGTCTTGATAATGTATCTTTGGACAATCATGTCTCCATAGTAGTTCAGAAAACTTTGTTTAGCTCATCTAATTACCAAAGGCACCTAGATCAAAAACACACACACAAAAAAAAATTCCCCTTTTTAAAAAATAATTCCCCTTTATTCATCTTTCCAGAAACCATTGCTGAATATAATCCCCATTTGTCTAAACATGTCACTCATCTTCAGAGACCTCACAGATTCCTAACTAAAAAGATCAGTGGCCTTAAGACCCTCATTTATATGAATGTACTGGCAGCTCTATCTCTGTACTTTTGTGTGTTACAAACTCCTGCTTAATGACCTGTGTCTAGTCTTTTTGAGCCAAGAAAGATCTAAACTTGTTTGACCTTCTGTTCCTTTGCAGAACAGATGGTTCATCAAATGCCCTGTTAAAGGACCAAAACCTTCAACAAAATGTAAACAAGAAATGTTGGCAGAAAAGATTCATATAGAGCCATAGATGAGTCAACTGGCTCCTTGGGCAGTCATACAGACCGGCACAACTCTCAACCTAAACTTGAGGGGGAAAAATATTTTCCCAGAGTTGAAAACAAACCAAAAAAAGTCTAACGCACACTAAACTGCTTGCTACAGTTACGGTTTAGTGTGAAGGATGTATTAAATATTAGTGTGAAATCAGAATACAGTACTGGCATTCATATCATAAGCCTTGATATTACCTGTTTTATTAAATGAATATTGCTGCTGCACTCTGGCAACTGCTAGTTTTACTCTGTACCAGCACCTGTGGCAGCCACCTGATCCATACCCTACTTATCCTCTCAAACCTTTTGAACAAACTTGTGTTTTGTGGTAAGCAGAATAGCACCATGCCAGCTTCAAGATAATTGTAAATAATTGGATGGGCAGCCTCAAATTCACTGCCAGTCTGTCTTGTATTGCACTCCTTCAGGTTGTAAGAAACCTTAATATATGGTTGACTGCCTAGTACATATCTGTTGGTGGTATTGTATCTTTCGGCTTTTCCCGGTTAGGGGTCGCCACTGAGGAACTCCGGTCTGCTAATGATTGGCAGTAGATTTTTACGTACCGAGTTGCCAGCCCTGACGTACAACCTTCAACGAAGGTACGCCCATTTACACATGTCCCCACACAGAAGACGCTTTAGCTGAGAATCGAACAGGACAATGTCTTACTGTGAGGCGACAACGCTACCGCAGCACCACCACCGCAGCCTAGTACATATCTATAAACCTAAAATAGTTTTGTGTGTGCGTGTAAAAGAATTTAGATTTTAACATATATTAACTTACATGATTTTAAACCATAACAAGATTGTGCTATACCTCAGACTGTGTAACAGTGAACTTGGTTTTAACAGTGCCATTCATTTGCATTTAATTTTTGTTATTGTAAATCTAGGTTTTTGGCTGCCCAAGGGTCCTGGGGATGCAGTCCACTTACATTAAAATAAAATAAAGTTAAGATAAAGTTAAATTACATTAAACTAGCAAGAGAATAAATAAAAGCACGGACAAAAATTGGCTGGAACTTGACATTTCAAGTATTTTCTTAAGGCCCTCCCCTTGGCATGAATTCTGGGGATCCCCAGACACACACACAGGTTCTATAGTGGTGGGATTATTTTGTTTTCTAAGTGTGTGTTCTTTCCTTTGTTGGATACCAATTGACAGTGCTTTCTGTCTATAAACCCGTGGTGCGAGTCATCCTGTAGTGCTCCCTCATCCTCATCCCATTTTATATCCGTATGTTTTAGCCATGACGATTCCTGATCACAGTGTTGGGCTACCTATTTTAAAATTTGTACTATATTTTGCTGTCCTTTGAACAGGTCATTTGTATGATTCCTGTATTTTAAATTTGAGCTTTTCAGGTCAGAAACCTCCTTGCTCAGTAAATCCTTTCTGCCCAGAAATACCCCCCTAGCTTTTGATTTCCTTCTAAATATATCTCTCAACTGCCCTGTTTTTTGCTCAAAATTTTGCTGTGTTCCAAGCCGCCCCTGTGGCATAGAGGACTATGGCCCCCAGAAGACCTGGGTTTTATTAGTAGCATGGGCAGCAGGGAGGGAGCGATTGTTGTGCCTGTCCTAGAAGGGAGGGCAGTCATCAGTGATGCTCCACAAAGAAAAGTATGGTCCAAAGAGGGGAGTTGCCCTCAGATATGGTTGAAGAGCATGGGGGTGGTGGGCAGGGAAAAGTTGGTAAGCATATAAAACAACACCCTGTGGTTGAAGGCACAGACAGCCAAGCCCTCAGGATACCCTTAAGATCCATGTCTGGCCCAGAAAATACCCGAGCAGTTCTGTGGGGGTGGGGATAGAAGGATAGCTGGTAGACCTGGCGTGGATATGGGGCATTGGGAGCTGTGCCTGAATCATGAGGTCCAAGAAGACCAACAGTTAAAAAAAAAAAATGTTTGCTCTTTCCCAATAATCCTTTTGAAAACTTGTGATTTTAGGAGAAAAGTTGGTGGACTATACTTGGTAAATAATTAGAGTAATTAGAGTTATAAATGTATTTTACTTCAGAAAATTAATGTTAATTAATATGCACTTAATGCCTTATGTGCCAACTTCTCACATTAATAGTATAAATATTTTCAGTTGTGTCCCTGATTATTTCTAGATTTGTTCCTTATTTATTGAGGTAAGAGGTTGAGTGCTATGTTTCCACTCTGCTGTTGCTCATTTAACCAAGGTACATGCCTGAGTAAAAACTTTTTTTTTTAGCAGTTTTGTTTTATTTTACAGCTCAAAACATACCTACCTGCTGTATAAGTATACTCTGTTTTTTTCTTCACCCACAGAATGATATAAAAATCCCTTGTGATTCTTATTCAGTCACTTATCAAGTCACACTATGTAGTTCATAAAAGTATTTATCTTGTTACCTGTGATGCAGAGTATACTGCCATGTTTTAACCAATCACACTGTTGATATATTCTCAAATTAAATTGAAACTTTAAAACTTCATTTCTCTGGGGATTACCACCCCCCCCCCCCCCACACACACACACACACACACACACACTACTATTAACCATTTAGATTTCCTTTTTCTTTTTAGACATTCATATTTTCTGTTGTTTCATCTGCTGTTTTAAATTGCTACTTCAGCTATCACTTTCATTCATGGTATTTGAAATATTCTTTGCTAGCACCCTAATCTAGTTTAAACAAGCAAAAAGTGACCAGTAATACTGCCTCAAGACAATATGTGCTGTCTCTCTCTCTCCTCCAACGTACCAACTCAGAACACTTGTATTACAGTTAGTCACATCATTTTACAGTATTGTTTCTGACAACAGAGATGTTTTTGCATTCTTCTGTCATGCTCCATCGACTTTCATTTATACTAACATTTTCATGTTTTTCTTTTTAATCGCCACTATTATTTCCAACTGCATGTAGTCTCTGTATATCATAATGTTTAAGATTTCCAGCCTACATGCTCCTGCTCATCAAATTAACAGTCTTGTTTCCCCTCACAAATCACAGTAAGAGCAAAAAAACAATGACAACCTATATTTTATCAGTATTTTTTGATCTATAGAATGTATTAAGTACAACTGCTGGAGTAAATTTTATTTCTGTTTTGCAAAAATAAATAAGTGAACATTGTCATTCATTTTTTTACTCAGACATGCTTCAAATTTCCATGCATTACAGGAGTAGTGAATCTTATAGATTCAAACTGTCAAGGCATAGTCACTTTTAACAGCAATTTCTCTCTTTCAGTCAAAATTATAAATCATTCACTGTTCTTTAATCTTGGCCATTTTTCCTCCATCTTGTCATTTAACATGCTATTTAACGTTTGTTTTCATCCTTTTGGACATAGGTAACAGGTATCAAAATTGTAGATACCTGGGAACAACCAGATTAACTAAAGGAGATTTATATATATATATATATATATATATATATATCTATGAAACACCCACCAATTTACTACTACAACAACCAATGCTAATTTGAAAGCTTATTTTTTATTATGCAACTAACTTGTATGACTCTCTATAAGTCTAAAAAACTTTTCAAATTGCTGCATAACTTTCCAAATATATGCCCTGGGTGTATCATTGCATTAAAAACTTTTCTAGCACCAAACATAACAACATAGGTCATAGTTGTCTCAACATATTTTGAGCATTATAAATGCGATTTAAATTATTCTGGTTAACGTCACTAAGTGCATCCATAGTCTGCTCATGGTAATAGTTTTTATAGTATGGAAATATTCCTGTACTTCAACCTTATTGGAATAAAATCACAGCCATAACTTCATAGGTGCAATACACAACATAACCTTTCATATAACCAGTAGGAAAGCATATTTTAAATCACACTGGTTAACTTCACTGAATACCTTCATAGACTGTACATAGTACTAACAGAATTTGTAATATAAAATATTAATAATACTTCAGTCTGATTAGTACAAAGCATCCCAACAATTTCCCAATGTAATTTTCATAGGTGAAATTTTAATGTGATACATGAGTATACCTAAGCTACAGAAAAAAAATTAGAAGCACTGACCCTCTTTTCTGCGTTTTCTAAGTTCCTCAGAAAAGACCCATGCCTTGTCTTCTGAGCAGTTAGGGAGCCGGTACTCCAGAATCTCTCCTTCCTTCACACATTAGTCAGCGTCTCCCTTACCTCTGGAATAGATTAGCCCTGTAGATAAAGCTACATTACCCCTGTAGATAAAGCAGTGCAAAACACTGTCTTCCTTCAAATATGACCATGATAATTGGAATGGTATTCATAAAGTCACCCTGGGATTGACTTGGCTTAGCCATCTTTGAGAGAAGCGGTACGGTCTAAGGTAGGAAACTAGCAAGGTGTAATTGTCACAAGACCAAGCAGCCTTGAATTCCATAGGATAGGGTTCCTATGTGTGAAGAAGCAGCAGAAGAAAAAAAAAGAACCATTGAGTTATATAATCAAAAGCTTCCAAGTAATAATTAGTATGGTTAATATACATAATAGCTTGACTGGTCTACCCTCCTTGAGAGAAGGATGGTACAGAGTAGACTCAGTAGCACTGAACTCTCTGATTCCTGTGTGTGAAGGAGTAAAAGAACAGTCATTGAGTTCTATAATCAACCCTTTCGTATAATTAGCTTGGTTAATATAGATATTTATAAAAAAAAAATTGAGAAATGAACATAAGTTTGTGATTCATAATTTTCTATTTCACTTCATTGGTGCGATTATAGATTACTAATGTATATAAACAGAACAGCTCAACATATTCAGTTTCCTTCATCCAGTCTCTCTAACCATCTTGACCTGAATGAAAATTGGAAGAATGTGACTTTTCATCTTATTCATTTTCTACCTAACCAGACATACCATCTCTCAACTTCACAGTCTCTGTTGTGCTACAAGTGTTTGCATCCATTTTAAAGGCAACAACATGATTTGATGAATGGTCTTCTCATGGTCATCAAAAGTCATTGTCGTCATTTTGTTGTTGAGAAAACTTTCAACACGGTCAGCAACCACAGCTTTAAGTTTCATTTTGTTTTATTATATTCACATGTTGCCTCTATAAAATACATTCTTCATCATACTGTCACATCTAAGGAATACTCACAAAGGGGACAAGCGAAATGTAAATGGTTAATGGCTCAAAATAATAGTGATTGTCAAGCAGTGGCTTGCCTACATTCTGTTTGTTATAGTCTCCCCATAACTTACTCCTTTTCATAACAGGTAAAAAGCAGCACCAAAACTGGCATCATCTTTCGGGTCTATATTGCATCATCGACAGAGCTAAATATCAAATCTACTTACGTCGACACATATACATCGACCGCTAATTATAGCGAACATTATAAATAGTGAAATTGAAAACATCGAAAAATTTTGTTTGGCCAACAGCATCAACCTGGTGTGATATACACAACGTAAATATACCTCGCACCGTAGGTGAATAATAACGTTCCTAAAGTGAAAAAAAACACACTACCCTTACTTATATTGTGATTTCACCCATGAATGTCATACAACTCTTGACACAAATGGAAATAACTAAAATAATAACATTACAGAAAAGCGTGAATAAGTGTAACATACTAAACCTGTGCAGTGGCGTGTAAGCAATCAATATAAAGTGTAGTCGTTCCATGTAACTACGACTTGCATACAAAGTACATTACACTTTCAATAACATAGCTACAGCACGCAAGAAATCCCCAGTGTTATACTCTTTCCATTTGTTAATTACTGTCTGTAAGCGGTATTCCCTTTCCACGGACTTCCTTATTGGAGGCATGGTCATGGGATGTGGACTTTAATAGTATTTCGTCTACAGCATGCGTTCTTGTTATAGCCCTTCCCTTACATTTGTACGTATATTTTAGCCAGCAGCACCAGTATTTCCTAGATTTCATCACCTTTTCTAGATTATATAAGTAACCATCCACTACCAACATGTCCTTGTTTTTTTTGAGATTTTACTATGAGGTAACTATTACCTATCACACCAGGAGCTGTCAGCATATATGTAGCCATTGTTAAGGATACGGATTGCCATACACACATTTTTCTTCCGCATCACTCCTGGTAATCACTGTGTTTTAAAAGTTTACTACGTGTCTTTACTATATATAAATATAGATTATTTTATACAGGGTTCCTTTGTAAAAGTGTAACATATGATGTGAATATCAAGTACAGTTATTGTCAATAACTAGTGTAGGTGTGTCCTGCTATAGATGGTGTATTACGTCACTAATGTATGTGCTTTGGCCAACTATGCTTTTTCAATGTTATGTTTTTCAATGTTAATGTTGTTCGGTTTTTATACGGTTCGCTGTTTGTGTTGACGTAAGTAGATTCGATATTTAGCTCTTTCGATTATGCAATATAGACCCTCATCTTTCCATAGTTGCATTCACCTTCCAGAGTCCAGCAGTGCACTGTTGTGGCCATCTTGGTCCACTGTGATTCCTTAGCAAACCCTGTCTAATACCCCATTTTACTCAACATATTTCTTCATGTACAGTTTTCCCTCATATTCCAAAATGTCACAAATTCTCATGTTTGACCTTCTGAGTTTATCTTACTTTCCTGTGAAGCTCTGCTTGATTTGATCAGTCTGCCTAACAGTTTATATAGCCTTTACTCAAACCTCTGACAATTGCTGCTTAATCAGTCAAATAACTTCTGACTCCTACAGATTTCTCACTTTTTTACTGTCAACCAATGCCACATGTTTAAGATACACATTAGACAATCCAGTTAAATTCTGTAATTCATAGTTTCATAGTATTAGACAATCCAGTTAAATTCTGTAATTCATAGTTTCATAGTTTAGTACTAGGCTATCTGCCCTGGGGCATTTGTAAGCCTAGCCATAGTGATGTGGCTTTCACCACCCCATGAAATGGTACAAAAAATGCACAGAATAGATTTAGAATACTGTGCCTCTGTCTAGTAGTGACACAGTGAAGGTCCCCTTATATAATAGAATTAGTTTACTGTGCCCCTGTCTAGTAGTGACACAGATGTGACCACTGGGGTAAACTTACGATCTCCCATCCACTCATCAAGATTTCTTTTGAAGAGAGTTAGTGAGGGGCTCTGCCTAACATGAACTGGGATTTGTTCCAGAGCATGGGAAGCCACTGAGTTATGAATCTATCCCTCCAGCATGTCCTATTCATACTTGTGCTGAGGTTTAAGTCTTTAGCTCTTGTGGTCCTGATGGATTTGGATTTTTTGAGGTGGAGCATGTCCATCAGTTCCTGATTGGACATGGCCTTGTACGTCAGGCACAGATCACCTCTGAGCAGGCGGTATGCTACTGAATAGAGCTGGAGTTTCTTTAGTCTGGCAGAATAAGACATATGTTGGAGACTTGATCCTCTTGGTGAGGTACTGTTGTGGTCTCTCCAGCTGTTGCAAATGCTGGGTGAGGTACATACCAAATGGGGCATTGTACTCAATCATGGGTCTGATGAGGGAGGAGTATAGGGGTACAATGACATCATTGGATCTGGATGTGAATCCCTTCATGATAAGGTGTGCAAGGTAGAATGTCTTTCTAACCACTTTGGCAACGTGGGTGTCAAATGAGAGGTCGCTGTTGACTTGGGTCCCTAGGTCTCTGATTACTTTTTCCGTACTCAGTGGGTTGCTGTCTATGTGATAATTTGTGGGTACTTTGTTTTTCCCAAAGGGGATGACTATACATTTTTTGGCATTTAGTTTAAGGCCATGACTCCGGCACCAGTTGTCCGTTTCTTTGAGGCCTTTTTGTAGGATGTATGTGTCCGCTGGTGTATCGACTATGGTGCCTAGTTTGCAGTCATCTGCGAACTTTGTCAGCCACAACCCTCCCATGTTTGCTTTAACATATGAGAAATAAATGCCGAACAAGAGGGGTCCCAGGACAGATCCCTGTGGGACACCACTTGTGACTGGCTTTGAGTCTGACGTTGCTCCAGCGATTTTAACTGTATGGGTTCTGTCCTTTATCCAGTTTGCAACCCATCTAGTGACATAAGGGTTTACATTTAGGCTGTTGAGCTTATCTATGATGCCTGAGTGGGGTATTGTGTCGAAGGCTTTAGCCAAGTCCAGGTAGGCTGTATGGACTGCTTTGCCCTCATCAATGGCTCTAGTGACTGTTTTGAAAAAGTCAACCAGGTTCAAAAGGCAGGATCTGCCCTTTACAAAGCCGAACTGGGTGGGATCAAGCGTCTGTAGGTCCCCAATGTCTCTGTTTATGAGTTCCATAATGATTCTTTCCTTAGCTTTGCAGACCAGGCTGGTTAAGCTTATGGGGCGGTAGTTCCCCAGGTCTGTAGATGTACCCCCTTTGTGGAGTGGGACCACTGTTGCTGTACGCCAGTGTTCAGGTACATATCCTGTACTAAGGCTAAGGTTAAATAGCATTTTTATGTGCGGGTTTAGCTCCTCCTGGAGTTCACGTAGCACGCAACCTGGGATACCGTCAGGTCCCATTGATGCTGTGTTTTTAGCTTTGCTGAGGGCGGCTCTCACCTTTACATCTGAGATGACAGGGAGATTACATTCAGCTGGGATAAGTATTTCTTCTTTTGGGGACGAGGGAGGGGAGAAATTTGCACTGAACCTGTCAGCCAGAATGTTGGCAATATCTGTGGGTTCAGTGTATTTTTTGTTGTTGTGAACTAACTCTGAGCATATCTGAGGGTTTCTGCCCAGGTTTCAAACATAGCTGAAGAAGGCTTTGTGGTTATCTTTAGTGTCCTTAGCGATTTTTCTCTCAAAGTTGGCCTTGGATGTTTTTATGAGAGAACGTAGTTTTCTGGTAGTGTTGATCAGAGATGTCTTCCCATTATGGGATTTTGCTCTGTCGTGCAGTAGCTTCCTTCTTTTGTTATACAATTTGTTTATGGCTGAGGTCCACCAGTCGGGATGCTTGCCTTTGGTGGAGAGGGACTTGGATTTATTTGGGATTGCATGATCCATGCATTCTTGGAGATGTCCATAGAAAGCATTTGTGAAGGATTCAGCATTGTGGGATGTGGTATCCACTGGCCCAGTGGGCTTGAAGGATACCATCTCAGTCTTAAGAAGAGTGAAGTCTGCTTTTGAGAAGTTTTTCACTGTGGTCTTTTGTGCTGGGGGTGGAGGTGGGATATGTATATCCAGGGTGATTAGTTTGTGGCCAGATCTCACTAGTGAGGGGTATACCTCCGGTGTGGAGCATTTTGTCCCCATGTTTGTGATGATCAGGTCTAGTATATTATCTCCCCTAGTGGGAGAGGTGACTAGTTGTTCCAGTGCATTTGAATTTATGAATTCCAGGAACCTTTGGGCTAGGGTATTAGGGCTAGAATAATGTACCCAATCTATGTTTGGGTAGTTGAAGTCTCCCAGTATGATGGTATTTTGTGATACATTCATATCCTCCAATGTCTTCAGGAAGGCTGAGTGGGGTTCCTGAGATTGGGAGGGTGGTCTGTAACATGCTACCAGTTATATAGCATGTTTTGCCTATGGTTAGTTGCACCTGTATGGTCTCCGATGCTTCATGTGTTGCTACTAACCTGGAGGTGTGGGTGTCCTTGATGAATATGGACACTCCCCCTCCCTTTGTGGTTCAGCCTGGGTTTTGGGGCCGAAAAGCATGATACGATATATAGCCTGGTAGCACTGGGGTGCTGTCAGGAGCCTTGAACCAGGTTTCAGTTACTGCACAGACGTCGATGTTCTCCATACTGAGGAGTGCATCGAGTGCCTGCATCTTGAGATTTAGACTTCTGGCATTGAGCAGCATTACCCTTAGTTTTTTTCCATTTTTGTTTTCTAAGGAGGTGGGTTTGTCTTTTGAGCCTTGCCTAAAAAAGGCACTATGGGGGTGGCAAGAGCCTTGGCCAATATCCGGAAGCCCAGTGGTGACAGGTGCAAGCCGTCCCTTGCAAAGCAGCATGGCTTGTCCAACATGTCATCCCAAGCAGACGGACATTGGATCCCCTTAGAATGACATCAGTACTTGAGCCAATTATTAAAGCTGATCATCTTGTCTTTGCATTGTGGCATCATTCTTGGTGAGGGCAAGATGCTGCTCAGGGTCAGGGTCATACCAGCCTGGGCTACATAATCAGGCAGCTCCTCTGTCTCTTTTCATATAGTCCAGGGAGGTATGTCTCAGGTCATTCACACCAGCATGGACAATGACGGAGTCATATTTGTACTTGCTTTGGAGTGACCTAAGTGCGTGTGTTGTGTGGCGGATCCTAGCTCCCGATAGGCAGCTCACAGTCACCCTCTCCTTGTTCAGCCTGGTAAGCAGGACATCAGTGTGTCTGACTATAGAGTCACCTATTACTAGTGTATCAGGCATGGTGTTTGGCCTTAAGGGCTGTGATTGATTGACACACTGATTTATTGAAGTATGTGTTGCATGTGTTTTGTTTTGAGGTGGTGGATATTTGGATGTCTGCTTTGGGAGCCTCTGTTGTTTTGGTAAGTTTTTTATTAGAGCCTCCGAGTATGTCTTTGTGTTTTTATGTGTTTGGTTTGCAGTTGTGGTAGGTCTATGTGGGACTGGGTTTGTTGTGTGCGGTTACCGTCTCCTCCTGTCTGGTCATGCCAGCCCTGAGTTGACAGAGTTCAGCCTCCAGTTTGGCTATATAGTTGCATCTCTCACATGTATTTGTTGGGAGGAGGAGAGGGTTGTCTGTGTACATGAGACAATTGCAGCATTGTCTCAAGATACCCAGATTAACCAGCTGAACTGGAGAGGACGCCAGTAATCTACCACTCGACATGCTAGAACAGTATAAGGGAGTGCTGTGCCTTTAAGGGAAGTGGATATTCACAGGGGTGGTAGGTGGATGTAGTGCTTACTTGGTGTGAGAGTGCTTACTTAGTAGAGAAGTTTTGAGAACAAGTGCTAGGCTTATAATATAGCGAGTAGTCTGATTATACTAAGAGTAGAACTTCCTTAAGGGAAAATTTGAAGAGCAGACTTGGTGGAGCCAGAAGAAGTTTAACCGGCTATGCACAAAGCCGTGCAAACACGGATTTTAAACAGGGAACTTCAAAAGAGTTAGAAATGGTCCAAAACAACCAATTACTACAGCCCTTGTGCTGAGGTCGCTTCCTACAGGGACAGGTAGGCTGCTCAAGGTTCCCCACTCCCACTGGTGAGCAAAGAAACTTCCTTCTATCCAAGTCAGGTAATGGACAACACAGGAACTACACCACAGCCCAGAATACAGCAAAGCCTGTATACTGGTCTAAACTAGTCGATGAGAGGCGGGAAAACAAGGATATTTTTTTGTTTTTTTTGTTCTTGAGATAGAAAGCACACAGAAATGCAGGAAACAGTAATAAATCAGTTCTGTATCAGTCAGTAGCTTTCATCATGCTAAGTGGCAGTTGTGGAGAGATTCAGTCAGGTGCTAACTCTTATCACTAGTGGATGATGTGAGGAGCAGTACATCCCCACAGGACATCCTATGTCATCGCTGCATGCGCGCACACACACACACACCAAGGGGGTACCATCAATAACTTGTGAGTGCTACACCGTGTTCTTCTGGTAACTGCCCTTGTTATTGTGCATGCCTTCTCTTGCATGAGAGCATCTGGATTTAAGGAAACCCCCAATCCCTTCTCTAAGGATAATTTAGTTATGCTCTGTTCCCATCCTCCCTGTTCTTGTGCCTGAGTTACTAATTGAACTCTGGTCACTTTGCTTGCAGTCATGGCTTCGTCCATCTGTGTCATAGAACCAGAATTGACTACACCAAATTAGGCATATGTTTGCCCTTGTGACCTAATATGTTTAAAAAAAGATTCATTGACTTGCCAACATACCCGCTTAACCTTAGAAGTAGAATCTCTAAAAATAACTGCAACCTAGATTTCTGAAACCTTTTATGGTCCTGAATTGTTTTCATTAGTTATATTGAATAAACAGCAAATACCAACATATCTGGTACTTCTAGATACTTGCAATGACTAGTTATAGCTTTCAATCATTTTTATGTGCACAAGTATTTCTGCAAAGTTGTATCAGTCTGTTTTTACATGTATTACAGTTTACCCTTTGCAGTGCTGTATTACCAGATTTTTTTCCGTCATAGCCAGTACTTTCTTTCCTTTAAGGAATAATTCTTTGTGAGTTCCTCTCCCACATGCCTTCTTGTTATGGTGGCATATTTTTTGTTATACAATAGGATTTACATAAGTCATTTTCTCAGCCACTTGGTTCATTACTGCTACTGTCATTTTATTTGAGTTTAACAGTTTATACTTGTCCTATAATTACTCACGCTATGGCACAGTTAATTAATTTTATACTTTTCATTGTTCTTATTTAAAGTTGTACAATTTTCTCTTCATTTATATGCAAGTAGGAATGTTGTACTTAAGCATCCTTCTCTGTCAGAGAATTCTGCTTTGAACTGAAGGAAATAAAGGAGGTTGCACACATACCCCATGTCATTCCAGCCTAATGTGAACTTTCATTGGTCCTTAAAATGAATGAATCCATTGACTTTTGGAATTTCAGGATGGAGAAAGAACATGGATGGCAGGATCAACTCCAGTGTAGTAATTTACTATTACACTGACTTCTGACTGATTGTTTATTTAACCACTTGTGTTTATATTTTAAGTTTGTTTACCAAGTTCGGGCACTGATCACCAATGAACAGTTTCAGGCCCAACTGGTATCACAGAGAAACCAATGATAAATCAGTTCAATAATAACTCTATCAGGACTAGTTTTCAAATCATTCGCTATCTAAGGTGAATTTCCTTCCTTACTACCACGTGCATCTGCTATTCTTTTCTTTTTGTAGCTTATAATCACTGAATAATATTAAGCTGACATGTTATGTTCTAGATGAAAAACTTTTGTATCATTGTTTAACAAAATGTATTAATGTAAATATCAGTCAGATTTTATGTGGAGATTTTCTCCCTGGGCCTCTGCTGAAAAATGAGAATTTGTCCAGTCAGACTTTCCCAGTAAACAAATGTAAAATAAATAAATATACTGGAGAATACAAGTGTAAACATACATGATTGTAATAATACAGTTTTACAAGTTTATACGTATTGCTTAAAAAGGGAGTGGAAGATTAAGTTAAGAAGGAAGTATCGGAGCAAAGCAAGGAGATGTTGATGAGGCTATGTTCAAATCTACAGTTATGAAAACTGCTGTGATAGAGAAGAGTTTGAAAGGGGGAGGACTGCTTGAGTAATGTTTGTTTTTAGGTTATATGGGCTGAGATGGTGCATATGCCTTTATTCTGCTTCACCAGGTAAGTTTTGAATTGTGGTCTGAATTTTGGAGTGTGTGAGAATATTCTTTAGGCTAAGGGGAATTCCTGCCAGAGTTTGGGGGCTAGTAGAGAGAACCTGCACAGTGGTGCTTGGTTCTGGGTGCTTGCAGTGGTGAGCCTGTCATGGATTGGCTTCTGAGGTTCTAGAAGGGGGCTGAAAGAGAGAGTTATGAGGTCAGTGGTATGGACATCTAGATGCAGGTGCTTAAAGACTAGGGAGGTTGGGACTTTGTTGTACAGGCAGCTAGTTTATTTAATGGAGAGGCAGTGGTGTTCTTGTTTAGAGGCATTTGATATGAATCAACAGATATTGTGTGAGAGTCTTTGTAGAGTTGATGCAGTTTCTTAGAGACAGTGGCTATTAGTGGTAGACAGTATTCAGTCTGGGTAAATACTATGTCTTTGCCTGTGTTGTTTCTTCCACAAGAGGAGAACTGGATCTTATAAATGAAAAATATGAGGTAGTTGATTTTTTTTAAACAAAGAAATTCTCTTTATTTCAGTTCTTGTCTTTTTACAAACAATACAGTTCTCTTGCATGGCATGTTCATTTAAACAACTGGTGGCAAATGATTTCTTTCCATTAAATATTCTTAGATTCAGCTATTCAGACAACACTACTTGCTCAACCAGCTTTCTCCAATAACATTGGTCCGGACACTTTTTTTTTTTTTACAATCCACCCTAATGAATCCTCCAGACCATTTAAGTTACAGAAAAAAGAACACAAAAATACAATATCTCAACCACACGATTTAACTATACAGTGCCTCTCTGCTCTCATCTCCTTTTCTCTATTTCAGTGTCTTTTCTTGGCAGTACTATAACTATGTACAAACCCGTGGTCCAACTCTACCTTTTATGTGGTGCTTTCGATTCCGAACCCTTCTTAAATATTTGTATTTGTTTTCTGTAATCTAACCCTCAAATCATTTACAGAATTTATTTTGTATATTCTTATTTCAACTGCCTTCCCTCCTCCTCAAGTATGTTTCTCATATCTCTCACTACATCTCTTTTTGTCGTGTCTCCTGTATGTTCCAACTTTTTGTTATTTTTTTTTTCATTATAATCATAAGGACTGTCTTCTCCTTTCTGTTACAGGAAATGCTTTCTCCATACTCCAGTAAAAATACTTTTAGTCATCATATTATCCTACAATCCTTTCTTTTTCATCAATCATCCCAACCCCTGACACAACTCCAAACCTCACAGTCCCCAAAAACGTGCAATCATGTCCCCCCTTCCTTGCCACATCTTCACAAGTACTTGCCATCCAAGGGAACATTTTTGCTAATCTTATTGGATAATAAAAATGTTTGCGCAGTCATTTCCATGCAGAGATCCTGAACTTCTGGGCCTTGTTTATGTAACTTGGCAATTGTATTATTTCTCCACACTCATTTACTGTAGTTGGCTCTCCCATGTCTTTTCCACTTTCTTCTCCTTTCCACTTCTTCCTGTTGTCTTCTTCTCTTTAGCCAGTTTCTCCCTGTCTTCAATAGCCATTCCATTTCCTTTCTCTCGAGTCTTCTCGCATCTATTTCTACTATCAGTGATGGAGTTAGTGCTGTTTCGCTCCACTGTTTCTCTAACTTGGTCCATTTTTTATCCCCAAACATTCCTATTGTAATGTCCGGTCTAAACTAAGCTCTTCTTTCATTTCCTCCCATGTGTTCAGTCCCCCTCCAACTTGCAGTTGATCCCAGTATTTGACTCATTGATGTTTTCTGTTCCATCTCCATGCCGCTGTTTTCCTTCAACTTCCTCCCTCTCCTTGCCTATTGGTAACACTCTTGTTTTCTTTGTATCTATTCCTCCTTGTTGCAACTCCTTCTTAAATTATTCCTGCATTCGTCTTGTCAATGATAATTGTAGATTTCTAGGGGGTGTCTCCACTAGTAGCTCTGTCATATCTCTTCTTTTCCTTAATATCCTTTCCTTCTGTATCATCTGTAGTCCGTAACTATCACCATATGTTATTAGTTATTAAATATACTTGCAGCTCTATTTTAAGACCCAAGTAAGCCAAGCCCCCCTCCCCCACCTTATCCATAGCACCTGTTACAATCTCCCAGCCTGCTCTTGGCCTGTTCCCCTCCCATTTGAACTCTGCTTAATTGTTTCCGTTTTTTTATTAAGTTATTTTCTAGTAACTTCTAAAAAACTGATAGATCAAAGAATGCAGGTTATGCAGATGTCAGCCTCCAAGTTAAGTAGCTGCCACCTAAGTATCTTTCTATAAGTCTCATCATATGTACGGATCCTAGATTCTTCCTCTGCCCCTCTAATTGGTATCCCTAAGTATGTTATTTTGTTTGTTGTCAATCTTTCTGTTTCCATGCTCATCTCCTGCTGTTCTCCTCTAGTAATAAATAGCACCTTAGTGTTTTCCTGGTTTATCTTTTACCCCGATTTCCCTCTAAAATTCCTTAATATCTTTTATAGCTTTACTTACCCAATACATTAAAGTCCTAGGCCTTTATCTCTAATTTCATACGTTCTGCCATTATAGGTTCATAGATTAGTACTAGGCTAACTGCCCTTTTGGATCATTTTAAGCCTAGCCAGTCACCCCATGTTAGAATCAAACCCTGCACCTTGTGTCTGTAAGGTATATACCTTAACCATTATGCTAACCTCCACTCTCCCACCATTAAATCTTTCCTTTCCCATTTTGCACATCATCTGGCATGATGTTCATTCTCCATGTTTTTTTATGTTGCAGATCTCTAGGTTTTTCCAGCTACCTCTAGTTCCATTATACTTCTCTTTCTCCCCTTCACCCTTTAACAGTGAACTCTATCAAAACTACATACAAATGTTTAGTCCTGCCTTTCTTCCACAGAGCGTTTTTCCCTCTGTTAGGCATGACACTCATTATCTCTGTCTTCTCTAGCATTACTATGACAGTAAAATAGCATTTGGGATTTTCCAGTGCCTCCGCTGCTGTAAACTGCATCCACCCTTTCATTTCCCCTGTATCATGTCCATCCTTATTTTCTTAATTATGTTTCCCTTCTAACTCTTCTGTTTTGCTTTCTACCTCCATGCACTTTCCATTCCTGTACTGCAAACCTGTCCTGTTCTTCATCTTACATGATGCCTATCTTCTGATTTAATAAGCCACATGAGTTCTGTCTCCCAGCTCACAAACCTCTTGCTATTCTCCTCAAACAATGGTTTGCAGAATAAAATTCTGTCATCTCTTCTACAGTCCACTAACCTTTTTAGATCTGACTGTGTCTACCCTTTACCACCTCTTTTCTTTGCCCCCCACATTACTGTTATCCTCTCTAACTCTGCAGTATTTCTCTGTTTAATTGTAATCTGCCTACTTGGTATTTCTGCTCCATATTTATTTTATAGTGGCCATCACCACTGTATTTGTTTTTGTCTGTTATGGAGGTATCACAAAATATTTCCTTTGTGCATTTGATATCCCATCTCTTCTCATCCTTTCCACCTACAGACAGCATATTCCCTAAATTTACTTCACTTTTTCACCCTTGAAATATTCTTTGCTCTCTTTACATCTGCTTCACTGACTCTTCCACCTTTGGTCTGAAATGGACTTCCTATCTACTACTTATTGTGATCTGTTCTGTTAAAAGATCAACATGTCACCCCAACTATATCTTCCAATTATTAAATTCAGTAACATTTCTATATTGCTGCTCCTATATACATTCCCACTCTTAAACATTCCACTATCATAACAAATCATCTCAGTTTCTTCCTATCAATCCTACCCTAACCTAGATCACTCTAACCCTCACTATCCTCAACATTGTTCATCGGTCACTGTTAATTCCTAGTGTTGATCTCAAAAATGAGAGAATTTGCACCTCTTTATTCCTTTGCTGTTATCTTCACTTACTAGGCTGTTCAGACACTTCTCTGTACAGATCATCAATGGAACAAGTACTTTTGATTCCCCTGTCGCAAATCTTCCTAAAATAACTGCTGTATTCCTACTTCCTCCTACTCTCACTTATCCTGGTGAAATTAATTTCAGATGATATCTCACTAAAGAGCCCACCTGTCTTGCTTTGTCAGCATTCTCTATATTGATTCCCTTTCCTTTTGTATGAGTCCTTCACTGGGGCCACTGTTTACAATATTTCCTGCCTTTCCTATTTTAACTATAAAGACCCTCTCTGAAATTTTAATTTGGTGCGAATGTCATACCCAAAATCAAATTGTTTGCACATCTTGCTATAGTTCTTGTTGTTTAAATATATTTGCTCTGCTTTTTCTCTTTTCTTCAACAAGGCTTTTTCTTTCTCTTTGTATAAAATCCTTCCGCATATGTTTTCCTATGTAATACATTATTGGAACACTTAATGTTCTGTTGAAGAGGGTCAGCGAGGTGCTCTGCTTGACATGTATGCGAAGTCTGTTCCATAGCATGGGCGGTCTCTGGGTTATGAACCTGTCCCTCCAGCATGTTATGTTAATTGTGGTAATGAGGTTGAGGTCTCTGGAGCGTGTGATTCAGAGGGATTGGGATTTCTTTAGATGTAGCATTTCTAACATAGTTACATAGTTACATAGACTAAGTTACATAGGTTAGTACTAAGCTAACTGCCCTTGCGAGCCATTTTAAGCCTAGCCAGTTATCCCTTGTGAGACTCAAATCCTGCACCTTGTGTTTGTAAGGCAAACACCTTAACCATTAGGCCATCCTCCCAGCCCCTAACAGAGCTGGGTCAGACATGGCTTTGTAAGTCGAGCAGAGATCGCCTCTAAGTAGACGATATGAGATCGAGAATAGCTGGAGTTTTTTGAGTCTGTCCATATAGGACAAGTGTTTAAATCCCAGGATCCTCTTTGTAAGGTACTTTTGCGGCCCCTCCAGTTGTTGCAAATGTGTGCCAAATGAGGCATTGTACTCGATGGTTGTCTCCCTCTACTCTTCCCTCATTAGGCCAATGACCTCTTTCTATCAGGATGCAAAACCCTTAGTAATGAGATATGCCACATTCTTACCACAGTGGCAATGTGGCGATCAAAAGAGAGGTTGCTGTCAACCTGCGTTTCCAGATCTCTTATAACGTCTTCTGCGTTCAGTGGACTACCATCAATGTGATAATTTATGGGAACCAGGTTTTTCCAAAAGGGGATGACGACACATTTTTTGGCATTGAGCTTAAGGCCATGGTTCTGACACCAGTCGTTGGTCACAGTGAGGCCATTCTTTAGGATGTCAGCATCATTTGGGGAGTTAATAATAGCTACCAACTTGTAATTGTCTGTGAACTTTGTCAGCCAGAGTCTCTTCGTGTTGACCTGGACTCCAGAGAAGTAGATACCAAACAGGACAGGACCCAGGACTGAACCCTATGGGACTCCACTCATGACTAATCGGCAGTCTGACTTGGAGTCAGCTACTTTCACACTGTGGGTTCTATCTGTGAGCCAGTTTGCAACCCACCTAGTGAAACAGGGGTTGATGCCAAGCTTAGTGAGTTTTTCTATGATTCCTGAGTGGGGAATGGTATCAAAAGCCTTGGCCAGATCAAAGTAGGCTGCATGAACCACCTTGCCTTCATCCACAGCTCTGGTGACTGACTCAGAGAAGTCGACCAAGTTGAGCAGGCATGATCTACCCTTCACAAAACCAAACTGTGTGGGATCCAGAGTTTGGAGATTCCCTATATCCTTGTTTATTAGGTCCATGATGCGTTCCATAGCTTTGCATATCAGACTCGTCATGCTAATGGGACAATAGCTCCCAGGGTCTGTAGTCACTCCTCCTTTGTGGAGAGGGATAACTGTAGCAGCGCACCATTCAGCAGGGAGAAAGCCTGAGGTGAGGCTGTGATTGAACAGAGCACACAGGTGAGGTGCCAGTTCGCTCTGTAGTTTATGTAGAACACAACCAGGGATACTATCAGGTCCCATAGAAGCTGTATTCCTGGCCTTGGACAGTGCTGTTTTAACCTGTGCAACAGTAATACTGGGTGCCTAGCAATCTACTGGTATTGTGATTGGTCCTTTTGGGGGGGGGGGTAAAGTTGGCACTGAATCTGTTGGCCAGTATACTGGAAATATCTGTTGGCTTGGTATAGGAGGTACCATTATGCAGTAGCTCAGAGCAAATCTGGCTATTGCCGTGGAGATTCTTTACATAACTATAGAAGGCCTTGCGGTTGTCTTTACTATGTGCTGCAATTCTGTTTTCATACCTAGCTTTAGAGGATTTGATGAGGGATCTCAACTTTTTGTTGGAGCAGATAAGGGAGTTTTTCCAGTCTTGGGACTTCACCTTATTCCGCATCAGTTTCCTCCTCCTGTTGTAGAGTTTGTTTATGGCAGGGGGACCACCAGATTGGCTTCCTTTTTTTGAGGAGTGTGTCTTGGTTCTGTTGGGTATGGTGAGATCCTTGTATTGTGTACGTGTTTGTGCAGTGCATTGGTGTATGATTCTGCAGTCATGCAACTATTCTCCATTTGCATGGGTGCTGTGAAGTTAGCCACCTCTGTTTTTAGGATCCCAAAGTTAGCTTTGAAGAAGGTTTTCATGGTGGTTACCCTTGCTGGGGGGGTGGGGGGTTGTGGATTTCCAAGGTGATTAGTTTGTTGTCGGATTAAACCAGGGAGGAGCTGACTATTGGTGTAGAGCAGCGGTCGCCCATGTTAGTAATGACCAGGTCAAGGATGATGTTACCTCTAGTGAGGGTAAGAATGAGCTGGTCCAGGGCATTGGAATTAATGAACTCCAGGAAACGTTGGGCAAGTGTATTGGTACATGGGTAGTTTACCCAGTTAATGGAGGGGTAATTGAAGTCGCCTAGTAAGAGAGTGTTAGGTTAGACCCCAATATTCTCCAGGGTGCTTAGGAACGTGGAGTGCGAGTCTTGGGACATGGTTGGTGACCTATAGCAGGCTACGACCAGAATCGCTGTCTTACCCAATGTTAGCTGCACCTGAAGTATCTCTGATGCGTTATGTTGGGCAGGTATGCACATCCTTTATGAATATGGAGACACCACCGCCTTTGGTGCTTCAGTCTAAATTCTGGGGCCGAAAGGTGTGGAATGAGTTATAGCCTGATAGTGCAGGGATGCTTACTGCTGCTTTGAACCAGGTCTCTGTTACAGCACAAATGTTGATGTTCTCCATTTTAAGGAGTTCCTCGAGTGAGTGCATTTTGAGATTTCGACTTCTAGCGTTGAGCAACATGACCCTCGGATTGCATTTGTTTGTAGCTGTTATGGTGTTAATTTGGTCTTTGGAACACCGCCTAAAAAAGGCACTATAGGGGTGGCAAGATCCTTGGCCAGTATCCAGAAGCCCAGGGGTGACAGATGCAGGCCATCTCTGGCAAAGCATCAAGGTCATGTAAAGCATGTCATCCCAGGCAGACAGATACTGGATCCCCTTAGGATGACACCAGAAACTTAACCAACTGTTGAAATCAATCATTTTTTGCTTGTACTGTGGCATCATTCTTGGTGATGGTAGGATGCTGCTCAAGGCTAGGATCATACCCACCTGGGCTACATAATCTGAGAGCTCCTCCATGTCTCTCTTCATGTAGTCCAGGGAAGTACATCTCAGGTCATTCACACCCACATGCACAATGACAGTGTCATATTTGTACCTGTTGTTGAGCGACCTGAGTACATGCGTTATGTGTCGGATCCTGGCACCTGACAGGCAGCTGACTGTTACTTTCTCCTTATTCACCCTAGTGAGTGGGACATCAGTGTGCCTCACTATTGAGTCATCTATGACTAGTGTGTTGGGCATGCTGTTTTGCCTTAGGGGCTTTGGTTGAGTGGCACACTATTTAGAAGAGATATGTGTCTCGTGATTAGTGTTGTGTTGTGGTGGTCGAGTGAGTTTCTGCCTTGGAGGGCTCTGCTGCTTGGGTAGATTTTTATTGTGAGCCTCCGCGAAGGTGGGTGTGTGGTTTGTGTTTTTATGTGAAGGCAGTGCTGGTGTGTGTTCCATGTCGTGTGGTGCAAGTGTTGACCTTCTCTTCTTGACCAGCTATTCCGGTCTTGGCTGGAGAATGCGTGGCTTCCAATTTGGATATATAAGTGCATCTCTCGCAAGTCTGAGTGTTGGAAGGTAAGAGGAGAGGGTTGTCGGTGTACGTGAGGCAGTTGCTACATTGCCTCAGAATGTCCAAGTTCACCAGGTTGTTCTCATACAACAAGTTAATCATTAAAGAAAATAATATGGTATGTGAGAGATATAAATTCGCAATTTCCATGGAGGCAAAAATCTCACATACAAAGTTGTCAGGTATACCAACATTACATCCCTCAAACATACTGTTCACCATACACACAGATTGTCTTATGCCGAGGTGCTTAAAAGAAACCTTCTCAAATCGTAAAGACCTCCAAAGCCACATAATGGTAGCACTGCTCTTCAGCCATCACTAAAGCACCGACCAAAAGCAACACCAAACATCTCACTTAGCCTACACCTAATGGGCCTCAGGTGCAAAGCCCATAAGGCAACTTTACCTAATATTCTTGTCATTGGGGAGTCCATTATATGACACACACATGCCCCACTCACCAGGATGGATAAGAAAATGGTTAGTTCATAGGTAGGTACTAGGCTATCTGCCTTAAGGCATTTATAAGCCTTGCCGGAATGTGTTGGCTTTCGCCACCCCCTTAGATTAGTTCCCTGTGCCTCTGTCTAGCAGAGTCATTGAAGTGATTCCTGGGGTAAACTTTCTGTTTCCTATCCACTTGTCAAGGTTTTTCTTGAAGAGGGTTAGCGAGGAGCTCTGCCTAATGTAGATTGGAATCTTGTTCCAGAGCATGGAAAGTCTCTTATTAGTTGCCTATCTAGAACCAGGATCCACAGTATAATTCATGCACTCAAGTTACTACACCCCAGGTACTAATATGATTCTGTCATAGACCATGTGGGTTTAAATGACCTGAGACATACCTCACTGGACTATATGAAAAGGGTCACAATGGAGCCCTTGGAATATGTGTCACATATAGGTATGAGCCTTGCATTGAGCAGCATTCTACCTTCATCATGGGTGATGTCACAGCATAAGCATAAAATAATTGATTTTAATAATTGACTTTAGTTTCTGGTGTCATTCCAGGGGAGTCCAATATCTGTCAACATGGGAGAACATTGTCAAAAGACATTGCTTTGCCAAGGATGTGTTGCTCCTGTCTGCACCTAGGCTTTCGGATATTGGCTAAAACTTTATCCATTCCTCTTAGAGCCATTTTTAGGATATGCCAGAAAGACAAAACTATGAACATAGTCAAAAAGTCTACAAACAACCTTAAAGTGTTACTCCTCAAGGCTCAGAGCCTGAACAAAAAAAAACTCCATACCCTTCAAGCCCTCCTCACTCTGGAGAATCTAGACACACATGCCGTGAACGAGACTTGGTTTAAAGCCATAGAAAGAATTCCAGACGTTCAAGGCTGCAGTGTCTACCACACATTGACCAGCAAGAGCACAGACTGGGGCTAGCTACAGGTCACCATCTATGCCCCTAGAGTCTCACAGCTCTTACCTAAACTTACTAGAGATGATCACCATCCAAACCCTTATTCATGGGTGACTTTAACTTACTCCTCTGTAGACTGGGAAATGTACACTGTCTCAAACTCAGACACAATGCTTTCTGGACTTTATTAACACAAACACTCCTGAGTTAGACAGTGCATGCACCAACCAGCAGAATAAACATTCTTTATCTGGTGCTCACCAATATGGGAGAGCATTGCAAATCCCCCCATATATCATGTCTTCACTAATGAAGCCACATCACAAAGCTGTCTCATTTGAAGTAAAAAATCAACCCTGACAATCCAGCTATATCAATAACCGTTAGGAACCATTCAAAGACTAAGTCATATTAAGTGACATTTTGTCAAAATTCAAGGCTCTCCCCAACCTCAAGACCACAGCTACCTGTGTAGAATTATTCAGAGTCCCTATACAAACCTGTGTATAGCTGCATAGAGGCTGCCATCCCTATCAGAAATAAACCCAAAACAAACACTAAAACAAATCCCAGTGGCGGAATCATCACCTAAACAGGGTATATTATAAAAGAAGAAAACTCATGGCCAAAATAAAGTAAATCAACACCCTTAAAGGAAAACTCCAAGTTAGAACTAAAAATGTATTTTTTCGCTCTCTCTCTTTTTTGTTATTTTAACGTCTCAAAAATCACTCCGACAGCTTTTTGTAGAATTTTAATATATTTTCTGCAAAATGACTATCAATGGGGCTTGACATATCAACATGATCTTATTTTTCTTCATGCCTTTCTCTTTTCCCTAATCCATTTCAAGGCTGTTTTATACAAGTCATGCTGGACATAAGGAAGTAGTGGTGTTTTCCCATTCCATTGACATATAATGAGATTAGTGTCAGTCACTGTCATCTTATATATTGTCTGTAATAGGACTGCGTCGTTTATTTTTTGAGTGGCCCTCATTTGTGTGTATCTCAGGGCTTGTTTTGTAGTATACTAAGGAGTTATACAGCTGCAACCAAAACAGTTGCTAAATTGCAGGCCTTTTTTCAAAGTATCTTTTAGTAGTCCAGACTTAATTGACAGCCCCTCCCCTACACTTTGGTAAATGTGCTGATATTTACAAGAATGGCTAGAAAAAATATTTTCTGACTTTTCTCTAAATGTCACAGACATCTTTGATACTACATTCAAGTTATTTTAAAATATAAAGTAGTATAAATACACATTTAAAGTTTAAAGCTTAGCTTTTCAGTAGTGTGATACTGCTTATATAAATCTGTCAAGAGATGACAACTGTGTTTAAACCATTGACTGATCTAATTGCTTTGTTTTGCTATGAAAGGTATGGCTACATTGCAAGTAGCTGTGAATCAGTGTAAGTTCTCTTCCTCTCTGCAAGAAAGACAATGGAAAACAGTTTCACACCTCTCTGTCTTGTTTACAGCAGCCTGCGCTCCTGACTACAAATTTCTGTGTGTCTGTTATGTCATGCAGGTGTAGACAAATTCCTGTGCAATTTATATAAGAAGTTAAGCTTAAAAAAAGTGGGTGGTCTTTCCCTTCCCTTGATACCAAAGTGAGGAAATTAAAGTTTTATACAGTACAAGCAGGTTTCGGGTGACCTACACAGTATTGGAATCATATTGTAGGGAGAAAAGCAACCTACAAGTTGAGTTAAACTGTAGGAGAAGGTGGAGTTTTCCTTTAAAAACAAGTGCTCTCTTATACAACTAAAGAAATTAAGAGGTTTAATTAAATCCAAGGAGGCCAGGTATGAGGTCAGAATAGCCTGACAGACTAAGGACAGTCAGAAGATGACCTTCAGCTATGGTCTGGATCCTTAGAAGTAACACAAAACAGTGCACTGAACTGGTGAATGGTAACACCTACACCAGTCAGGATGACATGGCAAATCTACTGTCTAATAAATTCAGCTCAAACTTCTGCCCCACTCCCCCCAGCTCCACTAGGTGAAATTCCCTCCATCTTACTGCCCCCAACTATTAGCAGGGGCCAGGTACTGGCAGCACTCGCTGAAGCCAGGAACAATGCCTCCATGAGTCCTGACAACATCCCTGGTTGCCTTCTGAGCAGTCTAAAAGAAGCCCTATTAGAACTACTTGAGGCACTCTTCAACTAAAGTCTTGAAACAGGCTACATTCCAAGTGAATGGAGGACCACAACAGTCAGCCCTTTTCACAAGGGTAGACTGTCAACTGATCCAGGGGACTACAGAGCCATCAGTCTAACAAGCCTGATATGCAAAGTCATGGAATAAATTATCATGGAAGTGATAAACAAGGACATTGCCAACCTACAAACACTGGACCCATCCTAATTTGGCTTTGTTAATGGAAGATCATGCCTACTTAATCTGGTAGACAGCATATGTTGACCTGGCCAAGGCATTTAATACAATACCCCCGAGGCATTGTTGACAAACTCTGGGTGTAAACTCTTACATAACTCAATGGATTGCCTGCTGGGTCACAGACTGGGCCCAAGAAGTAAGGATTGGTGTGACCACCACCTCCAAGACACTGGTCAGCAATGGAGGACCCCAGAGCTCCGTGTTGGGCCCACTTCTGTTTGGCATTTGCTTCCCGTAAGTCAATGCTAATGTTAAAGGCCTTTTGCTCACCAAATTCAAAGACAACTGTAAATTGGGAGCTGTTATAGATTTCCCCCAAGACACATACATCTTGTACCAGCAAGAACATTGTATATTTAGCCATCTGTGAGGCATGCTCTTCCTACTATGTAGGTAAAACAAATAGGGCTTTTAAGGAATGGATTTTATGCCATCTGTCAGACATTAGAAATCAAGTAGCTACAAATGCCCTGTATCAGCATATTAGGGCGGAAGAAAATCACAGTTTCAAATTTATGGCGTAAATGAAGCTGAACGAAACCCTAAAGGGAGGTGACATGAGAAACAGACAGAGGTGGAAGAGACCAAGTGGATTATGGAACTTAGAGCAGATAAACCACCAGGCCTTTGTGGAATAGTACCTCTAAAACCTATTCTGAAAGAACAGAGCATAAACATAAAAAGTAGAAACAGGAAGAGGGAATAAGTATCACTTATTCCTGCTACTTGTAACTTTGGAGGACAACCACCAGAGGGACCTGTCTCCATTAGCCATGGTAGAGGAACCATCCCTGAATAGCGTGATTGGTTGAACACTGTTTAAAAGTTTTTCCTTGATGGGAGTGAATAAAGGATCTGAAGAAGGTTTTACTGAATGTGCTTGTCCTACGTTCTCTTTGTTTGTTTTGTCTTTTAAGAGTTTTATTAAATCAGAGATTTTATTGTGTCTATGGTGGTACGTCTGCATTGTTTTTTATTTCATTTGTATGACTGGAAGTGAAATATTACTGGCCTCAATCTGCTGTATGCTTCTTGCCCAGGTGCCCATACAGTATGATGCGCTTGCTCTGTGTAGCTTGACCAGTGCAGTTCCAGTCCAGGACTCTAAGAGCTATTTGACCATTTTCAACACAGCCTGTACCTTTTACTGGCTTTCCAGCAATTTTAATATTTGTCCTTCATGCCCTGTCTTTTAGATCAGCTGCTTAGCTTTGAGTCACTCCAACCTGGCTTCAGCGGATTTGGATTTGGCTTTTAACGCCTTATCTGCTAAGACATTTTTGAAGGACCATAGTATGCTCATTTAAACTCTGTATCACTTCAAATAGTCTTATGTGCAGCCAGGTTATCCATAAAAGAGTTTCTTTCAATTCTTTCATTTCTTTCAGTTTATTGCAAATCACTTCCAAAGTAACTTGTTCAGTGACTGGAGTTTCTTTTCCTGCCTTACTGTCTGTGTTTTGACTTTTACATTTCTTTCCTTTCTTGTCTGCTCAACTCGTTCACTTGTTTACCTTTCCCCTGAATAGTTTATTTCACTCATCCTTGTGGTAGTTTTACTGTTGTCTTCTGAAATCTGCAGCGCACTTTGGAAGTGCCGATAATCAGTCTGGCCCCATACCAGAAGTCCTCAATTTTTAATCTTTTTTCTGTCTGTGGTGCTGAAAATTTAAAGTTTGGTCTAACCATTTCCCCAGATGCTTAAAAGTACTGGCATTTTTTAGAGAGAGAGAGAGATTGTTTTGGTCTTTAATTTCAATTTTTTTTGTTTTTGTGAGTTCCAAAAATCATTGATTTGCTTTTTTTTTTGTCCTTGAGTTCAGAAAGACTTTATTGGCAGTAAGTTATATGTTAAGAGTTAAAAGGTCATCATCTAGTTGTTTTTGGATGTCTACAAGATATAACTAGATGTATAAATGACCTTGTCATTTGCATATAATAATAATAAAGGGAGGGTGTGAAGATCAATTTTAAGATTGTTTATGAAAATGGAAAACAAAATAAAGGATTGGGCTGGAGTGGAATCTTCTGGAGTTCCATTCTTGAAAAGTGTTTTTACAGAGGTTGTTGTACCAATTTTTATGTTAAAAGATCTCCCGGAGAGGAAATCTTTATACCAGGCAGTAGCCTGTGGGGCTGACATTTGTTTAGGAGCATCCTTCCTGTGTGGCTGGCATTCCAGGGCCACCTTTCTCAAGGAGAGAGAATTGTTCATTCTGATAACATGGCTGTGGTGCGGGGTATCACAAGCAAGGAGGAACCATATCCTACACCTCCTGTGTTGTAAGGCAATGAGGGCAAGGGGATGGGCTATTAACTTTGGTAGCCATTTAAAATGTCAAACACTGATTGCAAGTGACTTAAAAAATGGACTTACATATACTATGTCTGAGGTGGCCAGTTCTCAGAATATCCCATTTACCTCTAGGTATGGCAATCTTGGATTTGGTATATATAAGTTCAGAGGGTATAGACTGCTTGCTCCCTCCTGCAAAAAAGGGATTTAAAGGAGAAGAATGATGTTTTTTTTTTTTTTTTTTTGCTTGTCAGCACTCAGCATTTAGAGTGCTGACATTTCAGTGGGGAGCCATCAGCTTGCAGTGTTTTCTAGCAGCATATTGGGGACATACCATCTCATTCATGGTCAAGCAGAGCAGATATCTTCTGATATCTAATGAGTCATTTCTGAGTACATTAATAGTGAACAAACTTTTTAAAATTGGGAGAAGCCTTGCTGTGATCTTTTCACCTCACCATCCAACATAAAATGCAGTAACTTCTTTCCCCTAATGTCTCCTGAAGGTCAGACTACCAGAGATGCTTTTATTCACCCTTGGCCCCTGGATCTGTTTTATGCATTCTCTCTTATACCACTCATGATTTAAATTAATCTAGAAAGCCAGGCTGTGAATACCCAAAGCCATTCTTGTAGCTCCATTTTGGCCCTGGAAGTTCGGCTTCTCCTGCTGGTTTCCCCTGCTTTGGCCTCATTTGCTTAGGGAAACATCAACTTCTAGAGTCTCATCTGAGGCTTCTATCACATCCGGCAGTCAAGCCTCATTAGTCTGAGGCTTCTATCACATCCGTCAATCAAGCCTCATTAGACATGCACTGTCTCAAACTGTTCACATGGTTTCTTCAGTTGCAGTAATGACCAGGGACCTAGACTGCCAAACCAGGGTAATCCATTTGTTACTAACTTCACACACACACACACACACACACACACACACACACACACACACACACACACACACACACACAAAAACACCACCAGAAAAAGAATAAAGACAAATGGTGTAAATTCTTGTCCTGGGTATTACAAAAAGTGCTTGATCCTATTACAGTTCTTATTGTTTCCATCCTTAACTTTTTAGCAGAATTGTCAAGAGTTTACTTAGCAACCATTTCTGCATACCATCAAGGCATTATCCAGGCATCTCTTGGTGCTCAGTATACCTGTAAAACTTTTTTAAGAAGAGTTTTGTAATCTAGGGTGCTTCTCCCTGGGACCTAAATTTGAAAGGTTAACTTTTGCTCCTCCATTTGAACCTGTAGCCAAAGTGGATTGTAAGTGTCTGTCATGGAAAACACTTTTCTATTAGCAATTACCTCAGCTAGAAGAATTAGAATTACATGCTATTTATTTAAAGTCCCCATATTCTCATTTTTTCACAAAGAGAAAATAGTACTTAGGACTGATCCAATATTCGTATTGAAAGTACCAGTCAAACTCAATGTTCAGGCCATTAATCTTCCAGTATTCTTTTCTTAGCACTCTCACAAGGGTGACTTTGTTACATTGCTTAGATGTTCCAGATAACTGTGCTTTTATATAAACCACAGAAAAGATTTTAAACAAGCTGACCCTCTGTCTCTTTCTTCTGCCCCCAAAAGACTAGATAAAGATGTGACCAAAGACACACTAAGAGGAGAGGCTATCTATTTTTTTTTCTCCTAGTAACAGAATCTTCCTGTTCATACCAATGGCTCACTTATCAAGGTCTGTGTCAATCTCACTGGATTATTTCAGGAATCTATCACCTGCAGTGGTAACCGTGTCCTCTTTGCATACCTTTACTAAACACTATAAGCTGGACGTCATATTAATATCTAGGGCTATCTTTTGTGCCACCATCTTTCAAGGCATATTATCTGGAAATCACCCACCCTGTTCTACTTGTTGGGAATTTAGTCCAAACATTACAGTATATGATCCAGATCAACTTAGATATAATATTTTTTACTTACTATAATGACAGAGACAGTTAATCCTTTGACCATATACTGTAATATATCTGTCCACCTATCATTCATTCAAATTGTCACCTATGCACTGGTCTGCTAGTAAACCAGATGCTGTGAGGTTATGCTTGCTCTTTAAAGGTATCCTTCTTATTGTCATACAATCTACATTATCTGCACTCAACTTAGAGGAGGAAGAAATGCATCATGGGACTAGAGGAGGAACTTGAGCTTGCAGTAGACGAAAATGTTGACAAAGTATACCTGCAGTGCATACCTCTCAGCTGTTCTTGCTTTTCAAGGGCATCCCTGATTTTGACACAAATGTTAGCTTTGTCCCTCTTAATCCCTCCTAAAACTGCTGAATTTTGGAGAAAAGGTGGTGAATTACGCTTAAATATTGACAGTAATTAGAGTTACAGACTTTTACTTCAGAAAATGTATATTAATTCACATCCTCTTATTCTGTCAATGTCTCATGTTAATAGTACTAATATTTAAAAAATGTCCCTGATTATTTCTGGATTTGTCCCAGGTTGGTTGAGTCCAAACATTGCAGCATACACACAATCAGCTAGCTCTATTAATATGATAAAAATAATAACTTTTGCTTGCAGTAATCACAGTTGTAAATGTGCATTGTTTTCTTTTTGTTTATAAAACTTAGCAATCATAGATAGCTGTTAGCTATTACATGCTGCATAAGGTAAGCTGATATTGCTGAGCATGACAGAAATAGAGGCAGGGCATTACATTTTTATTCCTAGTAGTTTTCTTCAATAGGACAGTGTGCTGTTTGCTGAGTAGTGACGCTGACCCGTAAATTAATGGTAGTTGTGATTATCTGTCTTTCGGGATAATGATTAAAGGTGACTTTAGGTGTGTAAAAACTGTACAATAATTGTGCTTAAAATAGCCAACTAATTGTATTTATTTATTTTATTTGGCAGGTAGGTGAACTGGACTTAAAGACCTCTTTTCAACTACAACCTTGTTCCAAACTCAGAATACAAGAAGGTAAAACAGCAGTGCATAGCAGCAGAAATTAAACAGTACAGTAGTAATATACATCGAAGATTTAACATTGGGCTGCATAAGAAAGATATATTATTTACATTCTCAGAATTCATGAAACTCCTTTATTAAAGTATGTCGAGTGTTCCCTATGGATGATCAGGTAAGTCAGCAACTTCTTTAGCATATACTTAAGTCATATAGCTAATAATGGACCTATGTCAGAATGTCGAATGTGTATAACACCAGTCCTAAAATATCAAAATGGCACAACATCAAGGTGCCATAACAGCGAACCTCACAATATTGTATAGTATTAGTATACATTTGTGTGAGATTAGGGTTTTCCCCATTTTTCAGCAGTAGCATGATCTCTGAGTTGGTATGTGTAAGTATCAGGGGTAGTGTGAGGTGCAGCCAGGTTTCCCCCCTCATATAAAAAAGTTGTATTTTCAATGTTATAAGTTTCAATGTTCTGACACTTAAATATTGTGCCATTTTGATGTTTTAGGATCAATGTTATGAACGCTGATATTATGGACATTTGACGTTCAAACATAGGTCCGGCTAAAAACATAGCAGCTCAGCTTACAGGTAACTTTCTATCAATTTCAATCCTTAAAATGCACCAAAAAACATCCAGACATGTAAACCCTGAAATGTTCTAGGTGTCTGGTGGCCCACAGTCCTTGTCTGCTTTATGATACTTTGACCAAGAGTCACTTTGTGGTAGAATCTTCCCTGCTCAAAATCCTGTGCTTGCCCCTGAGATACATATAAAAGAATCACAGAAATCTACCTTAAACCCTAATAATTGAACAAGGAAAACTGGCTATTTATACTACTGATTGTTCATGTTTAAGATCTAGTCTCTTCCCAGGTAAATAGAAATCCCTGTCAAACACACTGCTTTACAAATGAATTGGTAAGCAGATTCAGAACAGCTTTAACATCACAAATGTAGTTCCTGTTTTACTGTCCATGAGAAACTTGAACTGGGTCCTCAAAATAAATCTGAAACAAGTAATAAATAAACAGCTGATTATGGATGAATTTTCAGTCATAATCTAGCTAGTTTGTTTTCAAGAAACTGATTAAAAAAATTCACCTTCATATCACTTTCCTCATAAGTATAGATGGGTACTAAAACAGCTTCCATGTTTTTCTCCATTTATTCTCATATCTTTTTCTTTATGGGATGAGAGATTCACTCAGTATATCTTGTTATTGCTGTTACTCACCATGTCAGTTTTATGTAAAGTACAATATTACTGCAGATATTTCCTTTACTAATCTTTGAGTTATTTGAATTATAGGTCATTGTAGGAAGTGTATTCTTGCAGAAGTAGTAAATTAGTATATACATACATATGTTTGCTTGTGTGTATATTAATCTAAATTGTAAACTGCTTTTCTTTTCATTCCAGAGGAGTTCCTTCCTTATTTCAGTACTTGATTTTGCTGATTCTGTATCTGGGTAGCCATTTCCTTGTATATTGTTGATGCTGATATATTTAATATTCTGCAGAGATCTTATTGTATGTGAGTGTGTAAAAACTGCTGTAATGTTGATGAACGACGCAGTAGTTAATGTTGTCACCTCACAGGAAAAGGTTCTCCAGTTCGATTCTTGGCTGGGGTGCCTTCTGTGCAGTCTGCATGTTCTTCTTGCGGGTTTCCTCTGGGTGTTATGGCTTCCTTCCACGTTACAAGGACATATGTCTGGAGCATTTCTCCACAGGCCTCCACTGAAAATTGGCTCGTTCCAAGTCGGACTTTCCTGGTAAACAAATGTTAAATAAATAAATACAATACTTTGCAAATTGTCATCATTTGTATATATGAAAGCATTTCTCTGTAGGCTACCACTGAATATGGTCCACTACCCAATTTGGCACCCCAGTCTCTAAAATATAATCACTTGAATGAATCATAATTTGTCTAATACACTGAGAATTATTTAACACACTGCAGGAGGTTTTAAAACTGTTGGTTGGTTGATTGGAGGTATGCTATAGCTCTGGCTGCCATTTATGTGGCAGTCTTTCGTCTATTGCTGCTTTCAGAGATGTTGGTGTGCAAAGGGAGATACTGCCAGCACAGTTATCTGGAATTTTGTAAATAATTATATGTCATTTGTGAATATCAGCATGATTCATATAAGATGCTTGTGTTACAATTGTATTAAAACTGTGTGTCATGTATATATCAAACTAGGTTTGTACAGACGTGTGTTGAAAAGATATTTTATAAAATGCTTGTGCTTAAAATGTAACCACAGCATGCCCTACTGGGAGAGAACAAAAATGTGCATTCACTACTGTAACTGTTTAAATGTATATATTTTAATAGTGGAAAGTGGAACACAGGAGGTTAACTTCAGTCCAGTAAAACTTCAGAAAAATAGCTGAAATTAAATTACTTTGTCAGCTAAGAGACAGAGTGCCTGTACTAGGGAGTTTTCTGTATTGTCTTTGGTACTTGCGTATTATCACAACCATGTTCAACTCATACTTTGCTATAGTAATTAACTTTCATTTTCTTCCTTTCAGTGAAACAGCTTACACTTTTCACATTCTATCACAATATTTAATTTCTTATTTCATTCATAAACTGTTAGAATAATCAGTATACTAACAGCCCTTTAGAATGAAGTGTTGAGAGGTACCCATTTCTGAGAGTTAACATTACTGTAAAATAAAGGCAAATTAAAATGGGAAATCTGTGCTTTGGGTTCTGTTATGGCTAGTTTCACTGTGGTCGATAACCTAATATAACTTCACTTTCTGTACAAATTATAAACACACCTCCTTTATCCTGTGACTATCTGCTCTGTACGGGAGCCATCTGGTTTAAATGTTGGTACATTTGTAACTTAACCCTTGGTTTGTAATCTGTACACTGCGCCCTTGTAGTATGTTTTATTGATTGTAAACAAACTGCAAACAATTCAGACTATTTACTTGACAGGAAATTACATTTTGGGATAGGATGTGAAAAGCGTATACTTTTTCAGTGAAAAGAAGAGAATGAAAAGTTAATTTGTACAGCAAAGTATAACTTGAAGGAAACATCTTTAACTATGTGACCTTTTGAAACGTGGTTCTGGTAATATGTAAGTACCCAGTCTTTAAAGTGAAATAATTACTAGTTTTGAAATGTGATGGAATGCAACTGTTTTATGACTTCCAACTTCTGCCAAAGATCTGAGGTCTATGTATTTTCACAGGTATATTTATTTATTTCAGTTTGATAACCGGGAAAGTCCACTGGGCCAGAATAACCCATTTTCAGTGGATGCCCAGGGAGAAAAGCTACATAACTAAGCAAATTACAATATAAAACAAGTAAATTACAATATAAAAATTACAGTATAGATGATAATAGATAGCTCGTACATGTTAAAGTGAGAACACAAAAAGGTGAAGTTAACTAGAGGCAAAGAAAAGTACAAGTGGTGATATTTACATCAAGTGCAGCAGAAATAGGTAAAATATTTGTTAGGCAATGGAACATTTTGAAGGGAGAAAAGCTTTAGTAAAGGTGTACAGTTGCAGACAATATGTGTCAAAGGCTGGAGTTCAGAAAGAGAAAAATATAGTACAGTAAGTAGGGTAGAGAACAGTCAGGTAGTTTTAGTAGAATTTGTGTGAGAGGAGAAAGAAAACTCAGATGGAAGTTGTAAGGAATAGTAGATGCTAAATGCTGCTAGCGTCCAGCAGTGGGGGGGGGGGGGGGGGGTTCAGCTGGCATAGGGTCAGATGACAAGAAATTGTCATTCTGCAAGCTATCCCAGCAGTAATATTTGAGATATTAATTTAAGAAGTCTCTGAGTGAGAGATAGCTTTCTGTATTCTGTCTTTGACCTGACAACAACTAGAAGACCCATTCACCACATCTGCTTTGCTCTTAAGTAAGTTAACTAGGGTATAGTAATTCTTAGATTCAGTCAAAAATGTAGTGAAACTTAGTTTAGATGTTTTTCTTTATTTATTTGAGACTGTCCTGCAATGTTGTTTTAAATATTTCCTGTGATTTTGAACTCTGATGTAACAGTGAATATGTATTTAGTATTGTCTTGTTCTTTTATTATTTTTTATTATTAAAATATTTAAACCTTTGATTGTGGCTGATCTGTGAAGAGCTATTTAAGTTCTGGGAGTACTTGCATATTTATTTATTGACACTGTGTAGGCCACTCCTAATAGCCTTGCTCTTGGTCAAACTACCATTTGTATTAATAGTAACTTTATGCAGTAAGATTGGACACCCTTTCTTAACGGCCTTAATGTAGCTGATAAGGAGTTAGCTGATGGCAGTGATAACTACCATATAGTCTGTCCAAAAGGGAGCATACCAAGTAAACCTGTGCCAGACTTTCCCAGGTGTGTGTGTGTGTGTGTGTGTGTGTGTGTGTGTAAATCAAACCTTAAAGAGTGTGTGTGTCAACTACTTGGGCAGGGACAATGAAGCACTGGTTGGACAGAGAGGGTGCTGGAGGTCTTGGCTTGGCCAATCAGCTGAGATCTCAACTCTATAGCTGTGCCAGTGAGGAGTCTTATTGGGTATCTGGAGAAAGAGGGAGAAACCAGCCCCGGGACTGACTGTGGTCTCTGTGATCTTAAGGGAAATTGCACTTGATGCAGAGAGCTGCATCTGGAAATACTGTGTGTGTACTTGCTATCCTCTCAGTGTACATCCCCCACTTGTGCCAGTGGTGAGGATTGAAGCTCCTTGATTACTGGGCCAGTGTTGGGTCATCACAGTTGGTTTCCATTACAGTCCTGTGGCGACTTCCATCTGTGTGACAGAATGCAAACTGGATAGTTCTGATAGCAAAGTCCATAGACACTTGCAACAACTGGAGAGACCGTAAAAGTACCTCACAAAGTGGATCTTAGGCCTTAAACACTTGTCCTATATGGACAGATTCAAAAAACTCCAACTATTCTCTGTCTCATATTGCCTACTTAGAGGTGATCTCTGCTTGACTTACAAAGCCATGTCTAACCCAGCTATTTTACAAATGCTACATGTAAAGAAATCCCAATCCCTCCACACTACATGCTCCAAAGACCTCAACCTCATTACCACAGTCAACACAACAAGCTGGAGGGACAGGTTCATAACCCAGAGACTGCCCATGCTATGGAATAGACTTCCCATACATGTCAAGCAGAGTGCCTCACTGGCCCTTTTCAAGAGAAATCTTGATGAGTGGATTGGAAATAGAAAATTTACTCTGGGGATCACTCCAGTAACTCTACTCGACAGAGGCACTGAGAACTAAGGTTGAGTGGCACGATGCCAGGGTAATCCTATGAGCTAGGCTTGTAAAGGCTCCAGGGTCATTAGCCTAGTACACACCTATGAACCTATATAAGAACCTCACTATAGCGCTCTTGTTTTTAGGTAAGTTGTTATGAATGAACCTCACTATAACAAGGTTAATTTGAGACCATACTCAGAGTGCTTTGTGTACCTGCAACCCTGTAATACATGGATTGTGTTCATTATGCTATGAAGTTGAGAAAAAAGTATCTTATTATATTGAGGTTCATATTTAAAATGCTAATAAGCACGTTGTATCAAGATTCTTTTGAACAAATCTCTCTCTGCCTCACAGAAGAAACCACAGAACTGCATTAGAAATTTCCAGACACCCTTGAAAGTTGCAACACCTGTCTTGCCTTCAAGCAACTGAAGTGCAGTCTTAATCAGTCAATGCTTTAAAACCTGCTTGCAATACCCTTAAGCTGTGCTTGATTTTAGCTCCATATTTTACTGTGTCCCTCCTAAAGTAAATTGTGTGCAAAAAGGTGTATATTACAGTAAAAGGTACAATGACAATCATTATATTTTTTTTCTTCAAAAAATACCTGTTAATCTAATTTATGTTATTGTGACAGTTAAATCAAAGCTTAGAGATAGACAGCTGTGCCTCATAAACTTTGTAGTCCTACACTTTTTTTAATGCTAGTTCACTGGTGTAGGTGGAACTCCTTGTTCATTACACAGAGGGTTATGATGTTTTTATTATATGAGACATGGATGTCAAGAAATTCACTTCAAGTGATGCTCAAGAGGTGAATCTTGGAATCTATTTAAAAAAAAATGAGATGGTTAAGATCAGCAACACAATAATAATTCTTTGTAGCACATGAAGCTTTATCTGCTGCATGTAATACCAGTTACAGGTAAAGTTCAGCATTGTGAAGTGTTTACTGGTAAAGTTCAGGATTGTGAAGTGTTTACTGGATTTCAAAGTGTTTGAAAACCTGAGAGAGAGAGAGAGAAACGGAGAGAGCAGGCAGAAATGGTGTCCCTCTGAAAAGTTACGAGTTTTAAAGCTGTTAGACATTTTGTTCTGCATCCCTTTTAATTTATGTGTCGCAGAATGAAGCTCTGTCAGCTTTTAAGAGCTGTTTTATCTTCTGCTGCACTTCTTTGCCCACCTGACAATGGTCCTAGAACAAAGGCCATTTATAACAACACTTAGGGGTACTTAAAACTTTTGTTAAGCACCTGTAAGCACTGGTTCGATTTGATCCATATGGAAGCACCTAACATGTTTTATCTTTTTCTGATATCAGAGTGAAACTTTGGTGCTCCATGCACAACAGAGAGTTTTTGATCAAATAACTGATTATAGCCACTGTGTTCACAAAATTAATTCTAAGAAATTCGGATTCACTATACAATCTCAAAGTACTGAAATGTCAAATTCCAGTATTTCGAGACTGAATAGTCAAAAACCCACAATCACGAATACCAGAACCGTGACCATTCTCACACACACACAAACCAAAACATAATCACACACACATACACCTACCTAACTAAACAAACATAACAACACACAGAAACAGACCTAACCTACCTATAAGCAGGGAAGCCCCCTGCACTCTCCACATGGGGGGCAAGCCCCTCACACCCCCCTAATTATATATTCTAACTCCAAGGTCGCACTAAACACACAAAAAACACCACCGCACACACTCACACATGCTAAAATCCCTACCCAATATCCTCAAACACACAACACTTACCTGAAACCCCAGATAAATCCACAAACCGCTCCACATGTAACGAATGTGACACCACGATAGCGGCGGATTCGACACTTCCGCATTCAGCATAGTGTAGTTTCGAGTAACTGTACTTTTCACTATTCGGTCTCGACGTACTGAAATTCGAGATTTCAGTACGTCGAGATTTGTCTAGTGTATCCGAGAAATTCACCTCTGTAGCTTTAGTCTGAAGGCAGATTTTGTAGAATCAATTTTTAAGATGTGATTATCACACTGTCTTATAGATGAAAGCACATTTATTTATTTAACATTTATTTACCAGGAAAGTCCAACTAGGGCAGAGCCCATTTTCAGCAGAGGCCCAGGGAGAAACACTCCAGATGCATGTCTTTGGGATGTGGGAGGAAACACACACAAATGCAGGGAGGGCATGCAGACTCTGCACAGAAGGCACCCTAGCCAAGAATTGAACTGAAGAACCTCTTGCTGTTAGGCAACAATGCTAACTGCTGCACCAATGTGGTGCCCAATTATAAAAATTAGACATTATTTATAGCTTTGATTGCTGCTGCTTTTGTTGACTACGTCAAAGGCTTCACCTAATTTTACCTTCTATTTAAAGTTCATGGACATTTTTTCCAAACTTTATTTTTCAAAAATAAATAATGTTGTTATGAATCTTTGTGCATGAAATCACTGATCCCTGAGAACTCTTATGTTGAAAAACAATTTTCCGTTTTACAAGCAGCATTTAACGATGGATATTTAAAATCTCCCTCCAAATTTTGAAGTCTTAGCACACCTTCTAAAGCCTTGCATTAATTTTATTGTACATGCAGCACATAATTACATCAATGAGTGATTATCCACCAATTATAATTTTGTAATGCTTTCACAACTGTAATGTAATTAGGTGATTGCTAACCTGCTAGATTAATAGTTTGCCAAAAAATAGCTATGTGGTAGTTAATTTCTTGCCAGACTATTAAACTGATTGACAATGAAATAATTAGCATCTACCCAGTCAGAGATGTAATTACATGCTAGTTGTACAGTATAACTAATGCAAGACAGCAGAAGGTATACCTCGGCATTGGAGAAAGGAGTTTTTAATCTTGTTTTATTTAAAGTAATTATTAAAAAAAAAAGCTTCATTTTTCAACAGTCACTCTGATGTTGAAAAACAAAATTTCAGGAAACACATTTGTTTATAATCCGTAGAGGTACGTCTCTTGTTTTCTTTATCATCGTTTCTCTTTATCTTTTTTTTTTTTTACATTATTTTTCCCCACCTTTTAGTCATTGTGACTGGCCCTCATACCCTGTCTGCGTCACGTCTTCCAGCTAACTGCATGCCCCCCCAACTTAATCCACTATTGCTGGGGCCAGTCACGGATCCAAGGCAGTGGGGTTCAAAAATTCTAAGCATCCATTCCATGGGGAGGTTTCTAGTATGACCTTCCTTGCAAACAATGCTTTGGTTGTGTTGCAGCCTGAACCAAATCTGAACCGTTCATTTCCTGTCTTACTTTCTCCTACTTTGTATATTTGTTTATCTGTCACCTTGTCCAACAATTTCATGTAGTGTGACAGGAGTATGATACCAATGCACTCCCTACAGTTGTGAATGTCTTATTCTCTAGTCATCTGGGATATGCCTTGCTCTCAATATTGCTATGAGTACCTCCTGGAACCATTTCTCCCCTAACTCGCTCAACATTTTGATCATATCAGCCATGACCTCATTTAAGCCTGCTACTTTCCATGGTATTTTGTTTGGGAAGTTCTTACTACTTCTAGGGTGGGTTCATCTTCTTTCATTGTAGGCTGTGTCTGGTGCAGTACATTTTCTGTGTTTTTCTTTTTCTTTTTCATTCAGAAGCTGCTGGAAGTACTCCTGTCTGCCTTTGATTTCCTGTGCACTGGTGAGCAGGTTATTGTTGGCATCCCTTATGAAAGGTGTCTGATGACTGTCATTTTTATCTTTCTGTCTTTGCCTTGCAGCCTACTAATGTTCACTTTGCAGAAGCTGGTGTAGTGCCTCTGATGCATTGTTCTTTGCTATAAAAAGTGTTCTCTTGTTAGACAACCCGCATTGCTTCTTAGCCTGATCAGTCTTTTCTATCTCCCCCCTTTTCCTGTATTTCTCCTTTTTTTTTAGACTTCTGCAAAGAACAACGTCTGTTGGTTTTCATGGAAGATATATAACTGAGTCACAGGTTGTAATAAAGGCATTTGCAAGTTAGTTTGTATGGCTCCCTTTTGTAATTCTGAGACTTGTAAGTGTGAGCCCTGGAATTACCTTTTGTAATTCTGAGACTTATAGTTTCATAGTTTAGTACTAGGCTATCTGTCCTGGGGCATTTATAAGCCTAGCCATAGTGATGTGGCTTTCGCCACCGCATGTAATGGTACAAAAGTGTACAGAATAGATTTAGAATACTGTGCCTCTGTCTAGTAGTGACACAGTGACGACCCCCTTACATAATAGAATTAGTTTACTGTGCCTCAGTCTAGTAGTGACACAGAGATGACCCCTGGGGTAAACCTACGATCTCCCATCCACTCGTCAAGATTTCTCTTGAAGAGAGTCAGTGAGGGGCTCTGCCTAACATGAACTGGGATTCTGTTCCAGAGTATGGGAAGCCTCCGAGTTATGAATCTGTACCTCCAGCATGTTCTATTCATATTTGTGCTGAGGTTTAAATCTTTAGCTCTCGTGGTTCTGATGGATTTGGATTTTTTGAGGTGGAGCATGTCCATCAATTCCTGATTGGACATGGCCTTGTACGTCAGGCACAGATCACCTCTGAGTAGGTGGTATGCTACTGAATAGAGCTGGAGTTTCTTTATTCTGGCAGCATATGACATATGCTGGCGACCCTTGATCCTCTTGGTGAGGTACTTTTGGGGTCTCTCTAGCTGTTGCAAGTGCCGGGTGAGGTACATACCAAATGGGGCATTGTACTCAATCATGGGCCTGATAAGCGAGGAGTATAGGGGTACAATAACCTCCTTTGATCTGGATGTGAATCCCTTCATGATAAGGTGGGCAAGGTAGAAAGTCTTTCTAACCACTTTGGCAACGTGGGTGTCAAATGAGAGGTCACTATCGACTTGGGTCCCGGATTACTTTTTCCGTACTCAGTGGGTTACTGTCTGTGTGATAATTTGTGGGTACTTTGTTTTTCCCAAAGGGGATGACTATACAGTTTTTGGCATTTAGTTTAAGGCACCACTTGTCCGTTTCAGTGAGGCCTTTCTGTAGGATGTATGTGTCAGCTGGTGTATCGACTATGGCGCCTAGTTTGCAGTCATCTGCGAACTTTGTCAGCCACAACCCTCCCATGTTTGCTTTCACATGTGAGAAATAAATGCCGAACAAGAGGGGTCCCAGGACAGAGCCCTGTGGGACACCACTTGTGACTGGCTTTGAGTCTGACATGGCTCCAGCGATTTTGACTTTATGGGTTCTATCCTTTAGCCAGTTTGCAACCCATCTTGTGACATATGGATTTACATTTAAGCTGTTGAGCTTGTCTATGATGCCAGAGTGGGGTATTGTGTCGAAAGCTTTAGCCAAGTCCAGGTAGGCTGTATGGACTGCTTTGCCCTCGTCAGTGGCTCTAGTGACTGATTCGAAAAAGTCAACCAGGTTCAAAAGGCAGGATCTGCCCTTTACAAAGCCGAACTGGGTGGGATCAAGTGTCTGTAAGTCCCCAATGTCTCTGTTTATGAGTTCCATAATGATTCTTTCCATAGCTTTGCAGACCAGGCTGGTTAAGCTCCTTTGTGGAGTGGGACTACTGTTGCTGTACGCCAGTGTTCAGGTACATATCCTGTAGTAAGGCTAAGGTTAAATTACATTTTTATGTGTGGGTTTAGCTCCTCTTGGAGTTCACGTAACACGCAACCCGGGATACCGTCAGGTCCCCTTGATGCTGTGTTTTTAGCTTTGCTGAGGGCGGTTCTCACCTGGACATCTGAGATGACAGGGAGGTTACATTCAGCTGGGATAAGTATTTCTTCTTTTGGGGGTGAGGGAGGGGAGAAATTTGCACTGAACCTGTCTGCCAGAATGTTGGCAATATCTGTGGGTTCAGTGTATTTGTTGTCATTGTGAACTAACTCTGAACATATCTGAGGGTTTCCGCCCAGGTTCCTAACATAGCTGAAGAAGGCCTTGTGGTTATCTTTAGTGTCCGTAGCGATTTTTCTCTCAAAGTTGGCCTTGGATGGTTTTATGAGAGAACGTAGCTTTCTACTAGTGCTGATCAGAGATGCCTTCTCTTTATGGGATTTTGCTCTGTCTTGCAGTAGCTTCCTTCTTTTGTTATACAATTTGTTTATGGCTGGGGTCCACCAGACAGGATGCCTGCCCTTGGTGGAGAGGGTCTTGGTTTTATTTGGGATTGCATGATCCATGCATTCTTGGAGATGTCCGTAGAAAGCATTTGTGAAGGATTCTGCATTGTGGGATGTGGTTTCCACTGGCCCAGTGGGCTTAAAGGATACCATCTCAGTTTTAAGAAGTGTAAAGTCGGCTTTTGAGAAGTTTTTCACTGTAGTCTTTTGTGTTGGGGGTGGAGGTGGGATATGTATATCCAGGGTGATTAGTTTGTGGTCAGATCTCACTAGTGAGGGGTATACTTCCGGTGTGGAGCACTTTGTCCCCATGTTTGTGATGATCAGGTATAGTATATTATCTCCCCTTGTGGGAGTGGTGACTAGCTGTTCCATTGCATTTGAATTTATGAATTCCAGGAACCTTTGGGCTAGGGTGTTTGGGCTAGAATAATGCACCCAGTCTATGTTAGGGTAGTTGAAGTCTCCCAATATGATGGTGTTTGGTGAGACATTCATATCCTCCAATGTCTTCAGGAAGGCTGAATGGGGTTCCTGAGATTGGGAGGGTGGTCTGTAACATGCTACCAGTTGTATAGCAGTTTTGCCTATGGTTAGTTGCACCTG